>NW_019384404.1:489111-494809 GCF_000671375.1 Centruroides sculpturatus | reverse complement strand
TACTCACCAATTCGGTGCTTGCTTGCATTCTAGGATTTAAATTTATCTACGTAAAAAGAAGGAGTGGGGAAAGGAAGTGAAAGAAACAAACTTTTGAACTTTAACGATACGGAAGCCGTTAATGTGCAGATTACCTAGATACTCTGCAAATTACCTAGGTAATTTGAGAAATTGAACAATTTTCGCAGCTTTAACGGATCACCCTAGTTAATCTGCAGATTAGCTAGGTAATGTACACATTAACGGATTTCGAGCTTTAGCGGTAACATATAAATAAATACATTTAAAATTATTGTTTTGTATTAATATAACTTTTCAATTAAGACAACCAATCTTTGATTGGTAAAATCACATACAATAATGTTCCTGTGAACAATTAATCGTATGAGAAAGCCAAAACTCAAAAATACATGTACAGATTTGACACTCCACTACTAATAAACTGCATAGAATACTGAAGCAGTGTGTTGCAAAGTGTGGGATGTGAAGGCTTTCAAAATTAAATAAAAAGAAAAAAAAACATTTTAAGCAAAGATTCATTTTTATTGGATACTAAACAACTATTAAAAGCAAGTGATTCACAGAAAAAATATAAAATAATAATAATGTAATATATATGTCATTATATATTATATCAATATATTAATATTTAATATATTAATCATTATATATATTAATCAATCAATATATTAATAATTAATGTAATATATATTTCATTAATCAATTTATCAAATCTTGGCTTTGTATTTGACATGAATAGTATGAACTCAATTCAATTATAACCACAGACAAAAAAGTTAATTCACACAAATACAATGGCTCCAATAATTTTTAAAGCTTCAAGATATTCTTTCTTTCTTTTGTTCAAATTAAATTTGTTTTCCTTCAATGTAATTAACCAAACGATAATTTTCTTCATTAATTTTATTTCCAACTATGATATCATAATCTTGTAGACTTATTCAAAATATTTAAGTAATTCAAATATCAGTAACATACGTTACTTTTAGAAACCAATAGAATTAAAAGAATTCAGTATATTTGGGTTTCTTGTCTTCCAGATACATCAGAAGTTTTACTCTATTTTCAAAAACTCTATCTTTTCTCTCAAAAATCATCTAACCTCTGTATAATAAATAAGACTTTTGTGTAATGACTCCTTGTCTTTGCACATTGATAAAAAAATGCGAGTTTGTAACACTTTTCCTTCATCGAAATTTGCTTCTTTAATTACCATCCATACACTTGGAATTTGATTTTGAGAATAAAAACTTGCTTCCAAGAGTGTGGTGACATAACAATTGGTGCATCCATGTAGCATTTGGCATTGTCGTTTTCAATCTTACAATAAGATCATTTTGACATTTTTTCATTGCATTCAGACTGTTAGAGCAGATAACAATGCATTTTGTTCAGTCAATAGCATACTTTCAGAGCGATTTGTAATTTAATGTGGCACACTTTGGTGTGAAACCATGCTGGCAGCACTCCAAAAGAAATATATCAATACTTATTTCACATTCTTATTTGCACTCTGTCTACACATTTACACTACTACAAATAAACAATTTCCAGTTGTGTTAGCTTTTAAAACTTTATAAAATAAAATGTCTTCTTGGATAGCATCCTATGTATCACATCATGTGGAACATATAAATTGTACTGTACAGTAATGATGAGAAATATTTGTATATTCAATAAACTATAAAGAGAATGATTATGAAGATTATGTAAGAGAACGATTATGTGCTTTTTTAATTTTATGAAGAATTTGATTGCGAATATCCTTGGCCAAACTGCAGATTTTGTTGTGTTATTTTATCAGACAAAGATATAATTTTGGGTTTTTCAGTTTGTTTTTTCCTGCTTTAATTTATACCATCTTAACAATTGCTAGTAAAATAAGACTTTCATATATTGCATGAAGCTTACCTGCTTTTGAAAGACAAAATGAAAGTTTGTAACTTGCTAGTAATGCTTTTTAATTTACACTGAATTTCTGAGTAATTTCTTCTTGCTGATGATGAAGACTTTTCAACTTTCTTTGAAAAATTTCCAAAAACTTGTCCTTTTCATTTGAATGTTTTATAATACAATGATAAATTTAGATGACTTCATATTTTCTTGAAATTGTAATTTATTAATGTAATTAATTAAGGATATCATATACTGTGATTTATTATTAGCAATAGAGAGGTTGAGGCAGACGTTTTAAACGTGTAGGTCGGACGTTCGGCGCCGTTTTCCCGTAAGCCTAAAAGTTTGACAATGGTGTTTGGATAGTCGGTGGAATCACGCTCGACATTCCAAACACCATCGTCAAACTTCTAGGCTTACGGAAAGCCGCACCGAACGACCGTCCTACACGTTTACACGTTTAAAACGTCCGCCTCAACCTCTCTAATAATAGTAAAACCCATATTTTCAGATATTTTCACTTTAGAGCCCACATTCTTTTTTTATTGATGCCTAATGTGTAAGGGTTGCGTAACAATCTTTTCAAAAATTTACCCATAACTCATTAACATCATTTTACAAGTTTGGCTAACATTCATCACACCTATTACTCTTGAAATGAATTCAAAAACATCATGTGCTTAACTCTCTTTCCAGATTATGTAGGCATAGACAACTCTTTATAACTTTTCCAGTAAAATCAAGCAATTAACCTCTAGTAGCAGTGTAAAACACATTTTTCAATGCTTTGCTCAAAAACACTAGAGCAGTATTTCTCAAAATGGTAATGTGGTGGCAAAATGATACCACATTTTACAGAAATATTTGTAATACTTGTATTATTGAAATATTTTCTAAGAACTAGAACCAACAGATGTATATTACGTGTTTATAAATAAAAACAGTGTAAGCTAACATCTAAAGATAATTTTCATAATATCTCTATTGGCAGACCCTCTCTGTAGTGAACAGTTTTTAGGCTCTATAAATGTCCATTATAGAGATGTTTCACAATGTATTGTCACAGGATAAAGAATGGTTTCTCAAAAACACAACAAATTTTATTGTGTTTTATTTTACGTTTTTCTGGGCATCCATTTCGCCTCTATTGAAAAAAAATTAAATAAAACTTCTAAATTATATTTTATTCTAAATTAACTGTGTAATCTGCCTTTAACTGATTCCACACGTTTCTTGAACCTGTTTAGGACGCCTTGATTTTTTAAATGTTTAACATATTTCAATTACAATTATTTACATATAAATACTATAATGCCTTGCTTATACCACACCACATTACTCTAAGATATTACTCTAAATTCACTTATACCAGAAATGCTTCATGTCCCTAACAGATCTATCAGATTCTTCCATTATAATAAATCTGTTAATATATGTTATTCATGAAGAATCACATTTATAAATCTAATTGTAAGAGAATATTATATACTTCTTAACATTCAATTTTATTGTCTTCTAAGTTTTCATATGTATTTTATATGTTTACTTGTTATTGTTTTAATTTACTTTTAAATGGATTTGTTATGTATTTGTTTATTGTACTGGGGAAGGCTAAAACTGTTCTCATGATATCACCTTTGTGTTAATTTATACAAATAAATATATAAATAAAAGTAATTAGAAATAACATAAATAATTATGTAGGTTACAAAAAACCTTAGATGAAAATACCAAAAAGTATCAAACAAGAACAAAACACATACCAAAATTTGAATATTGGTCAACAGCCATGCTTTATGAAATCTGATTGGAGGTTATATATATGCTGTATATAATTTTAAAATATTAATAATTATACAAGTTATGTTTTCAATATGATTGTAGTAGTGAGAACATATCCTATACTGTTATAAGTATGTACAATTTACAAATATATTAATATATTTATGTATCTACAGATAAAGTTTAAATTTTTTAAATGTTTGATATTTTGAATTTTTTTTTGGAATAAATTAATATGTAATTTAACAACCTGACAAAGTCATTTTAAGAATCCAAAACTACATATGTTAAAAATTTGTGCTAGTTGGCAATGCTTTGGATTATTGGGCTGCAATTTGAAAAAACTGTAGACCTATAAATTCCCACTTTTGTCCATCTGTCTCTCTTTATCCTTCCTTAATCTCAAGAATGAATTTAGATAGATGAAAATGGAAACTAGATTTGAAAAGCTCCATATCTAGAAGCCCTGATTAACTATATACAATTTCTGATTTGCACCAGTGGTCACTTTATTTCAATTCAAAAATTTTCCCTGAAAGGAGTCAGATAGATGATCAGCATAACTCTATTGTTAAAGGAAAAGTATGACGTACAGGGGCAAGCCACTACTAATTTCAGGTGGAGAGCATATACTGTATTTTAAATGAATTAAATTAAAATAAATTAAAAATATGATTAAAAATTGCAGCCTGGGACTGTTATGATGTCGCAATAAAATAATTGCTCGTTATACTTATATTATTTCAGCTTTGGTACTTGTATCAAGTTTGTAACTCATAATTTTACTCTACATAAAATTAAATGTTTTTAAACAAAATTTGTTCTTTTTTCTTCTCATGTTAAGTTTGTGTGTAGATATTGTAAAGTAATATAAAGCATTCAAACATTGAGAAATCTAGAAATTTTTATGCAACAGAGAGAATTTAGTCTCTTTAAATATCAAAGTCAATTTGATTTTAAATAAATGTATATTATTACAAAATATTACATATGATATTATATTATAAAATATATTCCATAAAAATTCTTACCTTCGAATTGCATTCTTTAATTTTTTTCCTTTAATATATGGAACTATATGTGTAAATGAGAATCCAGAATCTATAACTAAACAGCAAAGTTCATCAGGGTTTTCTTTATGATATTTATGCGCACTGAGTGTTCCCGCTAAAATAAAAATCATATATTATTATTATTGCTTCAAATTATGAAAATTTTAGAAACTTCATCTTGAGATAAAGAATATATAAAACACAATTAAATAAAAACAAGTCATCACAAATTGCAAATAGTGTATAAAAGTGAATAATTCTAACTACATAAACTGTAACTTTTCTGATATTAAAATTGTGAGATTCAGCCGTGTTTATTAACCTACCGCCTGACCTAACTCGTGAACAATAGTAAGTTTATGTAGAAAGTATCAAATTTCACACCTGGGAGTTAATTACTCAGCCAGTTCTCAGTGGCGAAAAGACGCTTTCACATAACCTTCTGACCTATTATTGCTAAACTGTCAAATGAAAATAGCGACAATCGGAGGTTTTCGACACAGTCACTGCCGTTCCTCTAAAAGAAGCATCCACCTGACCTGTTCAATACCTCCTATTTGGATTATTCCGTAACAACGAACTTAAGTGCCTATTTGGATTATACCGTAACAACGAACTTAAGTGCCTATTTGGATATTTCCGTAACCCAGAACTTGGAAGTGACATCGTCAACAGCGGTTTGAAGACCTCGATCCATAAGATAACCTGTCAGGTATTTATCGCCACGCGAATCGTATGTAAACTCTCTCTCTCCGCGACCACACTTTATTCCATTTAAATTTTTAATAAACCCTTTGTTGATTGTTAAGGGTAGTTCGAGTCTCTTCCCTATGTTAACTCTGACCTGTCGAATCCGACTGTTCGCGTACGGGACCGCTCGCGCGACGGACGACGAAATCGCCGTCTCGGCTTCCGTGTTCCTCTAAACACGGTGGTGTCAATCCTGA
>NW_019384404.1:452480-487295 GCF_000671375.1 Centruroides sculpturatus | reverse complement strand
AACAACGAACTTAAGTGCCTATTTGGATATTTCCGTAACCCAGAACTTGGAAGTGACATCGTCAACAGCGGTTTGAAGACCTCGATCCATAAGATAACCTGTCAGGTATTTATCGCCACGCGAATCATATGTAAACTCTCTCTCTCCGCGACCACACTTTATTCCATTTAAATTTTTAATAAACCCTTTGTTGATTGTTAAGGGTAGTTCGAGTCTCTTCCCTATGTTAACTCTGACCTGTCGAATCCGACTGTTTGCGTACGGGACCGCTCGCGCGACGGACGACGAAATCGCCGTCTCGGCTTCCGTGTTCCTCTAAACACGGTGGTGTCAATCCTGACTGGGCACTAAGGAGGTGCCGACCCGGAAGGTCACAAAATCTTATGCAATTTGTGACTGAACTGCTTTCTAAGAGGAAAAAGAAAAGCATCCGTGTAGCAACAATTCAGGAGTTGTGCTGCATAGTGCCATAACCACCACTTGGTGATATTTTTATTAAAGTGGCAATAAAAATATAATACTGACGATAGCAAGTGGCAATAAAAATCCTAGTCTGCTTATTTCGATATTCAGCATAAAATTGAATCACAAAGCATGCTCCATAAAGAACAACAGAATGTCTAGCTCTCATGCACCATACATCTAGTGATTTCATGACATCATGAGGCAAGTTACAGCAGAAAAGTAGGGAATAACATTAAGAACTGAAAGCAATTTTTCTGCAATGCCATCCAGTGTGTCCGTATTGGGGATTTTTTATCAACTGACAAAAAATTTGAGGAATTTTTTAGGGCAACTTCTTTTCAATTTGATCTTTTTTCAGTAGACTAAAACAAAACTATTGACAGAACAGAACATATGAAATATTGTTTAAACATTATGATTGAATGTGATATTCAGAATTATTCATTAAAAATTAATTCAAAAATGATTCCTATTACTAAGAAATAAATGACAACTTAACATATTACTTTTGCTTTTCAGATGACAAACAGATAAGGCTACTAGCACCTGCATTAATTAGTAAGTAAAACTGGTGGTGATATTTAAAAATATATAATTTACTTTAAATTATATAACAGCATAAGACTTTTATTTTAAGTCATATTTAGTTGCTTAAATTATTTACTTTGTATTTCCATTATCCTATGTTTGATGATTGATCCTATTAAATCTCTAAAGTTTGTTTTGACATCGTCATCTAGGCCAGACGTTGGCAATCTTTTTATCATAAAAGCCATTTTTAGAATTATATTTACCAAAATAATACTTGCAGAGCCTCAAGTCAGCAACCTGAATTATGAAATATACATTTTTAAAAATTGTGCCTAAAACACAATGTGTTTTTTTTTGTTAAAATGGGTTTATTGCTTAAAGGTGCTGTAATAAACTACACTACAATTCAATTATTTATTATCAATGTTACATTAGTCATAATTATAAAATATAATTATTAAAGTAAAAAATAAGTGATTTTAAACATTCTTACATATAAATTAACATATTTTTGGTCAAACACTATGCTGGAATTTCAAATATTTTATAATATATTTAACTTATATGAATAATAAAATTCAAATATAAAACTCCATAAAAAAATAAGAACAATATATACTAAAGAGATTTGTGTTGCTGAATTTCTCAAGAAACTTCCTCAAAATTTGGTAAATATGACATTACTTTCATTTTCAAACTAGACAGCAGACTCACCGTTCAGCTGATTTCTTACTTTATTTTTAATAAAATTCATGTTCAAAAATGTCTGTTCACAAAAATATGTTGATCTGAAAATCGACAGAAGTCCAAATGTATAAGTTTTTAAATATAAGTATTAGGCAAACTGTTCCAAGTATCAAGAACAACTTGATCTGGTCTTTTAAGATTTTCTATCTCAGACTATTTATGTTGTGCAGCAAAAGTAGATTATTCTCTCTAAATTTTCTAATTCACTTTTAAGACTTACATATTTTTGAATTCACATTTCCTTGATTTTTAAATCAGCTAGTTCTAGTTGAAACACTGCTTGATCAATATTACTAAGGTGAAATATTGAAATACGTAGAATTGATTTTGAGTAGTCTAGATAAAAACAATAAGGTTGCCTTTTCCTTTCTAAACTCTTTAAATCGCTCACCAAATTCCGATTTCATTTTTACCACTATTTGCCTGAAAAGTGTTAAATCTATTGAAATATGATCCTGTTAATATTTCTTCAACACAGGAAAATGTCGCAATGTGTCTTTCTCTATGTCTGTGATAAACAATCATTATTTCTATTCAAAAGCAAGTACTTTTTCTAAAAGCAGAATAGCTGTATTTCTCTTCCCTTTCAGTTTCTTGTTTAGTATGTTTCAACATGAGGTCAGGTCCACCATAGAATAAAATTTTTGTAACCAATCATGATTATTAAGCTCAATGTATTCAAGATCTTTTTGGTTTAAAAATAATTTTATTTCTTCAATGCAAGCAGAAAATTGCATTAATACTGCTTCTCTAAAAGCCACCTTACTTTATTGTGTAAAAGATCAGAATATTGGCTATTGACTTCATTAATTAAGAAGTTCACAAAGTGCCAATAATATAGTGGTCTTGCCATTACAGTAGAGCGTCGTTTATTCGAATCAATTGGGGACTGGGGTGGTTCGGATAACTTATTTTTCAGATAACGAATCATGTACGAAAAATATATTAATTTATCCCATGTTGAAATTTCTCTCCGTTGCGTGTTGCTTCACGTTGAATTTTCATCAATGTTAAGCCTAACAAAGACTATTGTATTGTTAAAAATTATTTTTTTATTTTGTACAAACAAAATAAATTTATTGAAAAATATAAAAAAAATAATAAATTATACTTCAGAAGTTAATTTAGTATCAAAAACGTAAAATATTTGAGTAGCCCGAGAAATAGCCAAAGATTGCAGCGCCACAGCACTAGCAAAAATTTAAATTTGCCAACTGGAATGCTTTCAGATAATGGACGTTTCGGATAACCGACGCTCTACTGTATTTTGTCCAGAATTTGTACAACAGGGTCCATAACTAATGTTATTTCCTTCGGAAAGGTTTGTGAGCAAAGTGTCTCATGATGGATTATACAGTGAAAAGAAAAAAATGTCATGCAAAATTTGTTTTTTAAACATAGAAACAAAACCTTTCTTTTCACCTTTCATACTTGGTGCTCCATCAGTTGCAATTGATACTATTTTATTAATATCAATATTTTTACTTTTCAAACAATTGGTAACAGCACATAACTACTTTTTACTAACCTTTAACATGCAGTCTTTTTTATTAACGTATCTAACGTAAAAAAGACTGCATGTTAAAGATTAGTAAAAAGTGGTTATTTTGAAGTAAGTGCAGTTTGAGAAAAGGGTAACAGCAGATTCTATATACTCACCTTGAGTTTGTCCTGTAAGTGGCAAGTATATCAAGTAACTCTTTCTGAGGTATGTCAGAGTCAACATATCTACAAATAAGTACAACCTGTGCGATATCATTCACATCTAGGGATTGCAATCCAGCAGTGTTTTTAATCCAGTTGGATTTTTGCTGGACCAACATCATTCCAGCTGGAATGATGCGTGGATGTTTTTTGGAGCAATAAAGTGTTATCTATCTATCTATCCAAAATTTATGGGTTTTTTTAAAGAAATAAAACATTTTTTTTTTTAAATACTTAAGAAACTTTTATTATTTAGACTGGTCACTACAAATCAGTAAAACTTCTTACATATTTAGGTAGTAAACTTAACTTTGTTTCGGTTTAACACCTGAGATAAAGATAATTAACTTTCAATGTTTAGTTAGATTATAATTATAATGTAACCTTTAAGTTAAATAATAGCAAGGGTAATTCTACTAATTAATTTATATTAATATATTATATTATAATAATGTAAGGACAGATAATCAGTAGCTAAGTGGCTATCAGTCTTACCAGTTTTCTTATATAAGCTCTACATATCAGTCTGTAGTTATTTATAAGTAATTTATTTATTAGTGTTAATAAAGTAGTGAGTAAGTAATTAGTAGTAAGTTATTATTATCTCAATCATGAATCATGTACATTCATATCATCATATATCTAAGATACTGATACTCATTAATTTATTTAACTATTTAACTAACTAGGTAGTCTCAGTTTCTCACTAATTTTAACAATAAAATTGCCTAGCCTAGTCCACTAACCACTTATAGAATAAAAGTTAAAAACTCTTACTTAATAGAATTAGAGTAGAAGTTATAAAATATTAGTCTTGTCTTGAATAAGGTATTTTAAAGGATTAAATAAAATTAAACCAATCACTTCTGTTATTTTTTTGTCTTTTCTAAAAGTAGGATCTCAAGAAACAAATGGTATTAATGGTGTTGTCTCCCAACCTACTTCTTAACGAACAGCATATATATCCTGCTGCGGAGAAGGCCTTTTCTGCCTCTATGCTAGTTGGTTTCAGTGTCATCAAATAATGATAAATCAAAGATAATTTTTCACCTCTGACACCCTCACTTTCATAAACAGCCATTTCCTTTTTTAATAACTTATCATAATCCTTCTCAGTACTAGTTTCTTTCCATTTCATGAAGTTTTCTTTCTCGCGCTTTAGTTGGATCTCTAATTCTTGTTCCAATGTGAAATTCAGGAAATCCGGGTCATCTGGATCATCGTTTTCCACCTCCGTAATATCCTCTGCCATTGCTGCTGGTTCCACTACATATGTATTTATAGGATTCAGCATATTTTTCATCTCCTGGCACATTACATTTTTTTTGGCATGTGTAAGATAAAACTTTCTAACTTTTTGGTCATACTTCTTCAGGTTCTGTATGTAAATCAGCATCCCTGTGACCTCAGTAAGACGCTGTTCTCTGATTCTTTTGTGGAGTGCCTCAGAAAGATTGGCACTCAAGAGTGTGTCCTGGCTTTTTAGTTTGTCTAAGACAAATTTCAGGGTTGTGTCAGCAGTTATCGAACTCAACTCTTCTGCAGAGAGCTTCTACGGCCAGTTTAAACTGCAATTGTTCCATCAAGTAATTCATTGACGTCACAACCAACTGTAAATTAGAATTATGCACCAGGACTAGGATAGGAGTTACTTATTTTATTTAGCACGAAGACACTTTATTTAGTGAGAGCGGAAAGTCAACTGGCAATTAGATCAGCAGAGGCAAAAGCGTGGTGGTGCGGTGCAGCACGTGCCTCACTGAACGGCAATGTCGCTCTCACCGCCGAGCGATAGTGCACGTAGCAAAGCGGCAAGGCCGACAATGTAGACTTCTGCGCCATTATTTAGAAAGTTAATTGAGTATTTGTGGATCCACAGTGCTGGATCCAGCACCTGGTGCTGGATCCAACAGGCCGAAAAATGTGCTGAATCCAGCTAAATTGCTGGATGAGGGATCCAGCAATTGCAATTCCTATTCACAGACAACAGAAACCTTATGTTGAATTTAAATCTGTAACCTGCTGACTATTTATTACATCTTCTGTCATATAAACAGTTCTGTCTCTTACAGTCTTAGTAGACAATGGCATGTCTTTTATTTTAGTAATTATTTCTATTTTATTTTTAAAATTGCAAAAAAGATATACTTATAAAATGTATGTACTGGATAACTACCTGTAAATATTATAAAAAAAAACACACCTTTAACAATCCAGCAAATAAAATTTACTAAATTAAAAATGTTTTCAATTGTTTTAACTGATCTTCAGTTAACTCAAAATAGAACACTAACAAGTAAGATAGAATATAAATATGAAATGAGATTTGAAATAAATACATAAATAAACAAACATGTGGATATGGATAATATAATAAATAAACAGAGAAATAATATAAAAATAAGATGAAAATGTCACTTAATAAAATAAAAATAAAATTAAACAAACAATGTCTCTTAATAACATTAATCTTCGTAAAAAGACCGCCACGCAGTAGCCAATGTGTCTGCATTTCTATGATTAATGCAACTGGTTCTCCTATGTGCCTTAAAGATCTATAACCTTCAAGATATTTTATCTTGTGTATATTTGTTGTTGGATTGATTATTGTTGCTTGATCCCATTGGACTTGAATGTCTTGTTGTCTTGTGTAAGCTGATAGCACGGTACAGGTATACCTCACCTTATGTCATTAACTGGTTCCAGGAGAGGCGACGTAAGTTGAAAAATGACATAAGTCAAATTTACTTGTCACAAGGCTAAACCACAAATAAACATTCCCAGTTCTGTATTTTATTTATAAATGCATTTTTAATAATAAATGTTTAATAGGAATCTATTTTAAGCTTACAAACAAATAAATTTTAGTTTTTAATATAGTACAGGAAAAAAGTAATTAAATTTACAAATACATGTATGTACATACTTGTAAATGTACATGTTTACAATTTGGCAATGTTTACAGTGCATCACGGACTCTACAGTAGATCCCCCTATAAAACCGTTTCCTATAGTTATGATTCCTATAAAAATTGTGGCAGTATCCGTAAACAACGATAAAAATAACTCCTATAATACGTAAAACGTCATCGGGCAGCCGAACTACTTTCCCGCCGTCCGTAGCGTGGCGCTACGGACGTTTAGGCGAATAAATTGAGTTTAGTATCGTCTGTTCATATAATTATATATAAATTAGGTACTGTACATATAATTATATATTAATTATATATAAATTAGGTACTGTATATATAATTATATATTAACTTAATTTATTGTAACTTTATTATAATTAAATATATATTTTTCGCCGTCTAGCGTCACGCTACGGCGAGTTAGGCGACCTATCGTCTGTCCAGTACTGTAATTTTATACATTTCTTGTGAAAGAAACATTTCTTATTTAACGGCCATAAAAATTATTTATATTAAGGATGTCTCCAAAGGTCAACGAAGTTTTCGCAGAAAAATAATATCAGAAATCGCGGCCGCGGTTTGATGCGCTGTTCCGCGACGAAACCAAGCTTTAGCAACGGGCGTAGTCGAACGGTACACACTCGGTAAGCAATCCTACAATTTTTTGTTTATAACGTAGTTTATACGGATTATTTTCAAAAAAATATACGTATTTTGGAAATGTTGAGTCGAATTAGTCTAGAATCGATTAATTTTATGAAAGAAAACCTTTCAAACAGCCGTAGTCCGTAAACTATGATTCCTACAAAATTGATTCATAAAGAACGGAACGTATCTACCGTCTTATAGGGGGATCTACTGTATTTGTAAATAGAGTTTGCTCTAAGACATTATAAAATGAAATGATTTTGTAAGGTTAAAAACAAATAGTTATTAAAATTATTTTGCAAAAGTAGAAAAAAACTAATTTATGTTAAATTTACCAATATGGAGTGGTGCTGACAACAATGCCAAACAGTATATATTGGAACTACCGTGGAAAATGCCAATATTGAGCTCTTAAAGAGACCATTAAATAAGACGACAACACAGAGTCACAGATGTTTTCATATTTCATTCTCTATGATTTATGATGATTACATTAACATTTACTGTAAATGTATGTATTTTAATATGCTTTTATGTGCTTTTAACACTTTTCTAGTGATAATACGACTTCAATATTTGTGGCGGACAGATGTAAAGTTGAATAAAATGACTTAAACCTGACTTTTATTTTTCCACATATTTTTTTTGACAAATGATGTATAATCGAGAATGACGTAACTCGAAACAACGAAACTCGAGGTATACCTGTATTGTCGTGGTTCTTATCAATTGAATATTTGTGCTCTTTGAGTCGTTGGTGTAAGTCGCGCATTGTGGCGCCCACGTAGACAAGTTTAGAATCTAAATATTGGTCGTGCAATGGTATGGAGTAGATTCTTGTGGCCAAATTCCAGTTATATAATTTTTTATTATTTCTCAAGATTCTGAAAATTGTAAGATTGCATTGATATACCACTTGGAGATTATTAACTTTGCCTGCTTTTTTATGTATTCCCCTTAAACATGGGATATAATTTAAAACTATCCTTTTTTTTGGTCTAACTTATTATGCTGATTTTTTGTTGTTTGGAAAATTAGTTTCTCTATCATTTCTCTCTGGTATCCTTGTTGTTCACAATAAATTTACTTTATACAAAGTAAAAAAACCACAATCCGAACACATGACAATTTCAGAACATCATGCCAATGGTTACAACAAAATAACAGTCCTGATGAAGACAGATAAATTGAAAAGAGTGGTATTACTAAAACAGTCAACCTACAACAAGAAATTACGTAAATATATTACAAGCACAGAATGCCAACCAGCACCAATCAACTTTTTAGAAACAAAACAACAGAAGGTTAAAAAGTTCACACCACCCCCTTGGCACGACTTTTACATATGCAAGCCTCTCCGGTCCAGAAACCAAAACAACCAGAGAATTTTCACATTCGCCAAAACACACAAACCAGAAAACCAAATATGTCCAGTGATCGAGAAATGAAACTCTCCAACATTTTTAATTGAAAAACAACTGGTCAAATTCTTCCAATCCAAAGCTCATTGCCATCCATTTTCAAATAACAACTCTCTGAAGCTTATAGAAAGTCTCAATGGCATTTCTCTATTGGACAATGAATGTATGACTAACTTAGATTTTAAGTCGATGTATCCTTCTATAAAAATACCTCCATGTTTTTGTGCAATAAGAGATTTCTTATTTGCCAACATTGAAAATGCACCACAACATCACAATCAGATACTAGAACTTGTACACCTAATATGTTATACATCATTCTTTGAAATTGAGAATGAGATATATTTACAAGGAAGAGGAGTTACAAGGGAGAGGAATGTTAATAAAGAAAAACGATTGTTGTAAAATGTTTGCCAAGTGTTTGAAATTTTCCCTTCTTCCTTAAAATTGATACATTCCCTTCTCCATCCTTTGCTTTTTTTTTGCTTTGTAAATTTCTAGAGCTTCCTGTGTTTTAGCATGCTCAATTTGAATAATATGCCCAATTAGGCTAGTTTGTTCAAAGTTAGATTTCACTCCTGTTTCAGAGGCATATATGGACAGAGCAGTGGTTTGTTTCTTCTTTTCAATGTTATATTTGTGTTCCACAGTATATTTATTTAGTGATCTGATACAACTGACAACATCATTATTATCTGGAAAGCTAAGACATTGACAACTTTTTATATCATATGAACAACAATCTATACAGACTAACTCTGAAACTTGAGTAATTAAACAATAACACAGCACATTTTTTGGACATAAATATCCAATTCAAAAGCAGTGACACTGATATATACAGTAGAGCACTGATTATCTGAAACAATTCAGGGCTGGGGTTGTTCGGATAACTGATCATTTATGAAAAATATATTAAATACAAAACTGTCCTGTATATAATTTGTATCACATGTCTTACAAATACATATCTTACTTAATGTAGTACATTAAACTAGGCCTACAGTTTAGGTTGGCAGAGAGGGGGAAAGTACAGCAGTACCACAGCACTAGTGAAAATTTGAAATTTATGACTGGAACATTTTTGGTTAGCCAATGTTTTGGTTGATTGGTATTCGGATAATCAATGCTCTACTGTACTACAAAACAGGATACCAACTTTTATTTATATCAGTCGACTCCAATGACCTATAAGAATACAAAATGACTGCATTTAGAGACCTAATTAAACGTGCATTCACACACTGTTCAAACACCCTAAACACCATAAGAGTTAAAATGCATGAGAATATTGCTAGCAAACTTGGATAATCTAAACAAATGATCAAAAAGCTAGCATTCATATATGCTAATAAGAATAGCAAGTGCACCAAAATTATCACAACCCCAACACACAAGTAACCCTAAAAGAATGATAATAGAATATGACCAAAGACTCCACCCAGTTTATATACAGAAATATTAAAACACAGATGCATCAAACTTATGTACAGAAGTTATCCTCAATTTATAAACTTTTACATTATTGTACAGATCCTGTAAATAAAATGAGAGCACCAGGAATAAATAGGAGCCTGATAGTAGATGAAAGATTTAAACATGATCTAGTTTATATCAGATACACCAACAGATCACTAAATAAACTTATTGTGGAGCACAAATATGACATTGAAAAGAAGAAACAAACCACTGCTGTGTCCATCTATGCCTCCGAAACAAAGCAAAATCTAACTTTGAACAAACTAGCCTGATTGGGCATACTACCCAAATTGAGCAGGTTAAAACACAAGTAGCTCTAGAAATTTACAAAACAAGATGGAAAGAAGAATGTATTAATTTCAAAGAAGAAGGGAAAATTTCAAGCATTTGGCAAACACTTTACAATGATCTAAATTAAAAGCAAGATGGCAGATCTCACTGCATGTGAAGAAAAACTATGATAAATATTGTTTAATCTGGAAGCAAAAACTGTTCGTCTCCAGGATGAGTTGCACCTGCTTGTTTTATAATACAGATTGCACTTGAGAAAAGGGTTAAGACTAGAGTCCCAACCAAGACAGTAAATATAAAATAGGTCTACTGTAGTAAGGTAAGCTGAGCTTTCTGTAAGAAAGTAATGCAATAATATGTTTTGCCCAGAAATTAACAAAAATGTAATTAAGTATGACATGTAGTAGCAATAAATAAAAAAATTAGATCTGATTATAGTATTTCATTTCGAAATGCTTAATTTATTATCCCAACTTTTCCTAATTTTCCAGAATTTAGAAACTCGAGCTTAGATAATGAAAAAAGGAAAGGTAACAATATTATGATAAATTTATCCAATAACATGAAATTATCCATAATGAGAGGAAAAATATGCCTAGTTATCACTAAATACAAAGTGTGACAACATGGTTTGGTGAATGTCCAAAAAAAAAAAAAAAACGATTGTATTGCATAAGGAAAACTAAACTAAACTTTACTGGCAAAAACAATGTAATCACTCTGTGATACAATACACTTTTGACAATACAGTAGAACCTCGAAAACTCGGCTCTCGATAACCCGGCACTCCGGATAACTTGGCCACACCCTGCAGGGCAAAAAAATCCTTAGTTAATTAATTTTCATTATAGACAGCTTTATAAAAGTATAAAAGCTCTCATAAAGTATTTTTCTGAGGTCTGTCTTATCAGGTAAATTACTGTACACAGTGTATTCATTAATTTTCATTTTCATGTAGTAAAGGCTCCATGCCTTCATAAAGGACATACTTTTCCTTTGTTTAAGGGTATTTGGGCAGTTTATTCTCTGTTATATTCTCAAGTAAACAATACATACAAGTACAGTACAGTATTTTCTGAGGAAACACTCGTACTTATTTTTTTTAACCCCATTCCCGATAACCCGGCATTTTCACAAACTCGGCCACCCTTAGGTCCACATTAGGCCGAGTTTTTGAGGTTCTACTGTATTTGTATAAATACTGGAAAGCTTTAGGAAAATCTTTTGGTATTGACTTCATAATGGATGTCACATTTGCCTGGATGTCTGGAATGTCTACAAATTTCTACAATTGAAGCTATCCCTAATCATGGAAATAAAGCAAAGTTGGTTTGAACCAAATCAGGTGTGTAAGTTGGATGATTCAGCTTAACATTAAATTCCATGTTTAGCCAGAAAATCCTTCACTACAGCAGCTGTATGAAGCTGCTTCCCTAAGTCAACTGTCAATACCTGACAAATTGTTTCATGGTTTATGCCAAGTTCTTCAAACATCATGCAAGCACTCAGCCATCTATCCCGCAATATTAGATCACAAACTCTCTTCACATTATTGGATGACATGGAGGTTGTCGGTCATCCACTACAAGGAGCATTTTCAAGAGATTCATTTCCTTCACAAAAGTGTTTGAATCAATTGTAGAGACAATTTTTTGTCACTGCTTCATCTCTGTAAACAGTTTTCAGCATATCATGAGTTTCTGATGCAGTTTTACTCAACTTAAAGTAGAACTTGATGTTGACTCATTGCTCCATTTCTTGCTATTGCCATTTCTCCATTGCCATTTCTTAATGACAACCATCACAATACACAGCTCATGGGGGTGTTCTTTTATTCCTCTGTGTAACCCCACACAACTGGCATACATTTAAAAATTCCTGAGGAACACATTCCTATATTCCTGCCAGACTGCATGATGTCATACAGCAAAAATGACCACTTGCAGTAGTACTTTACAGTGGAAAGAAACACTGCATCCGCCATGGCTCAGGTAGTTTTGTTCAGTGTCCATTATGTGGTTTTATGAATGAAAATTTAGAAGTTGTTTGTGCATATGGTGATCTAAGTGTCATCTTGAATTTTTTTGTGTTGCTGCTTTGAATGCTCTGTTGGCAAGATCATTCATTTTATGCTTAAATTTTACAATTGGGACCCTACTTTTGTCTTTAAAAACACATATTTTAAAATCATAGATCCCTCCATCATGACACTATTGATAATATGGGCATTGCCATCTTTCTTTCTTTCACCATCATTCCTAAATGCCTACAAACAGCGGTGCATTCCCATAGTAGCAGAGACACAGAGCAACCACTATTAACAAATGCACCCATGTAATCATACAAGTGCATGAGTTACAGGTCTCAATCAATCAAAAAAGTCCCTACTTATTAGCACATCTGAACTGTACTCTATATTTAGTTTCACTTTCCAAAATCACTCACCTTAATAGTAACATTTCCATTCACTGAACTTTATTGTCACATCTTGTATATTGTATATTATCAAATTCAATAAATCTCTTTGCTTTAGTAATTTAATATACATCTTACAGTCAATTAATTTATTCAAACTTTCAGCAAAATGCAGATGAAATTTTAATCTATATATTATGAAGTAAAATTTACAGCTATTGTTATATTAATAAAAATTAGAAACTAAAAACTATATAAAGCATTATGATGACAAGTTAAAACTTGATTTTGTTTAAAGTACTTTTGGAATTCACTATTTCATAACAATTTAGTTATTTTCTTACCATTTATTCTTAAAATTGAATTAAATTGATATTCTTCAAATAATATTTCAGTCATATTTTCTTGAATTGATGTGAAATTAAAGTAAGGTTCAGTGACAATTAAGCACGTTTCAGAAAATTCAACCTAAAATTAAAAAATTTATTAGTTTCTTTCATTATTTTATATAGCATTATTAAACATAATTAAAACAAAGAAAATAGTTATTTGTGTTTTTTTGTGCATTTTATTTTTTTTATCATTTTTACATAGTGAAAACACACCAAAACTGTAAACAAAATAAAAAGCAGCAAATTGTTACATGATGTTAAAATTAATTCTATATACATGGCTTTTAATCAAGGATGACACTGGTATGTTGCAGACAGTAACTGGGAGTATTGCAAGATTTTAAAATTTAAATACTAAGATTAAAAAAAATACTAAGATCTTTAGAGAGACAAATAAGAACAAGAAGCTGAGAAGATATAAAGAAAAAATAAAGAGTTTTCAGAATACAACTGACTATTAAAGAGATTTGCTTTCATCTGTATGCTCAAATTTTCCATTCAAAGCAATGCAAAGAAATAGTCAGTTTAAATTGCTTTAATTTATATCAGGTATTGTCTTATGAAATACCTGATATTAATTACCAATGAACAAAAATATTTGTATAATTTTTATTCCTTTTACTGGTTTTTGTGGTATTTTGTGTGTAATTTTATTCTAAATAACTTATTTTTTGATATGGTAAATGTTTTAACTTACAATTATATATATTGATAAATTATATATAGACAATGACGCAGTTAAGATATAAGAGGGAACAACACACACATACACCCATTCAGAACACATAGAAAGCAAGAAAATGCTGCCAGATAAAACAATACAGACAATATGTCAACATATGCTTAACAGCCCTAACACATATACAGTCAAACTTCTATATAATGAAATTGCTAAATCCTGGAAAAAATTTGCTGTTGGGAAATTTCATTATACAGAAATTATACTTTTTGGTAAATAAAGTATTATTTTAATGCATTTTTTTGTTATTTCACATAATTTAAATTAATGTAAACATAATATACAGTACTAATGTAATATAAACAATCTGCAATTTTTTGTTGCACAGAACAATTAAAAACTGTTCTCTCTGCATAATATGCTTCACATGTATTAAGAGAATATACCCTTCACCTATTACTATCATCATTGATTATACTGTTCCACGATTTGTGGATTTCTCATCCCAGGTTGTTGTTAATTTTATTAGTTTGCCTTTTTATGTAGATGTGTTCATATAACTGTCTTTTAAAATTGTCACTTTCCTTTTTCTTTTTTATTGTCAGGTTTTAAAGTTATTGTAAATTATTTTTAATGTTATATATCTTGTTTTTAGCATATCAATGTGTTAAACCGGCTGAAGAGGGACCTAGTGGTCCGAAACACAAATATTATGTGTACAGGGAAAAACAACAGGTGAAAAATAAAAAAATTATTTTTTTCTGAATAAGAATTCCTCCTTTGCAAAAATTAGCTCACCAGTATAATAGTCCTATTAATATGATAAGACCTTAGTTAGCAATAATATAATAATATAGTATAATATAAGGACATAAGGCAACTGAATTAATGCTAAACTTGCTTTTCTATTGGAATGCTGAGATGTAGGACTTCATCTGATGTCTATCTGGAGAATTCACTACTGGATGGTTGTGCTTCTTTACTTTTGAAAATATGTTTTGTGTGCTTAACAAAGGCAATCCATTGTATTTGACGCTACAGATACACTCTCCTACAAGAGCTTGTACGATTGGAGGATTCTGTTTATTAGTTTTTGGCTAGTTTACTAATTGAGATTAACATTGATAATAATGTGAGCAAGATTCTGATACTTTGACTGACAGAGTCAATTGGTCAATCACAATTGATCTAGGTTGGCCAATCCGATATATTATTATATATTAAACTATGCTCAATCATTGTATAATTTTTCAAGTATTACACCATTCTAAATATTTGTTTAATGCTTTGTGCAGCAACTATTATATAAATTTGAACTTACTTTAAATACATCTCTTCCAAATGTATAATCCCAAACTTGTTTTTCAACATCCCAATTCACCAAATAACCCTGTAAATAGTGAACAGTATATAAATAAAACTTTCTAGTACATACATTAACTACAAAACATAGTACTGATTATAACTGTAGCTATCATAACTTAATAATAAAAGAAACCAATACATGCATAATACATTTCTTTATCAGTTGCTAAAATCAAATACAGTGGAACCTCGGTATATGTCTGCTTTAGAATATGTCCAATTCAGAATACATCCTGTTGGACGAAACAAATTTCGCTTGGTATACAACTTAATTCAATTATACGCGCCATCTATGAACAAGTAGCACTATCGGTGTAATACACCAGACTAGACATTCGCGGTGCTATGGTTTATAACTTTGTTAAATTTCTTTTGATTTTAATTTGTAAGTAACATTTTATTATTTTTATTAATCATGAATTGCAAAAGGGCAACAGAAAAATAAAAAAGTGACTAGAATCACAACAAAACTGAAAAAAGAGACTGTTGAGAAATATGAAGGAGGCACGCGTGTTCGAGATTTAACTGTTGCATTCCGTATTCCGAGAACGATATCGACAATCGTGAAAAATAAAAACATTATTAAATTTGCTAACGTTGCAAAAAGGGTTAAATCAATTTCTAAACAGAGATCGAAGACATTAGATCATGTCGAGAAATTGCTTTTGCTTTGGATAACTGAAAAACAGTGTTCCGGCAACAGCGTATCGGAAGAAATTATTTGCGAGAAAGTTGAAAGGATACATGCTGATCTCATGAAAAATAAAGCAGAAACTAGCCAGGAAAGCGAGGTGTTTAAAGCCAGCCATCTTTTTTTTACATGAGAACGGATTAATCATTTTTACATTACTTCTTATGGAAAAGGTTGGTTTGGTATATGTCCTATTCGGTATAAGTCCAAACACCAGGAACGGATTAAGGTTGTATACCGAGGTTCCACTGTACTTGACTTATCCAGAAATGTTTTTATTTTTATTTATTTGATATATTTATTGTATAATTTTAAAAAAAATGTTTTTAAATTTTAAATATTTGAAATTTATATAAATAAAGTTTGGTTTGATTTGTTTAAATTTTGTGTAATGTGCAACCTAATGATGATTGCTAAATATGATGAACATGATAGTTATTAAATAAATTATAAATTACTGGAAGATTTATTTATTCCAAACAGGGCCACATTCCCTGGAAGGGGGTAGAATACAGATTTAATAATACAAAATTTGTTTATCAAGGATCAATTAATTTAATTAAAATTATTAAATCAAATTAATTATAACAATTATATTATAAGATCAGAATGTTCAATGATGACTCCGGATATATTTTTCTTCAAGATTTGAAGTTAAGACTATTTACAAAAATATAATACATTTTCGAGTCTATCTTTTAATCCTTTAACACAGTGTTTTTCAATCTGTGGGTCGCGACCCCCAGGGGGATCACAAAGCCATACACGGGGGGTTGCGGGTGAAAGAAAAAGACAAGTGTTTGTAGGTCCTACACTACAATAAAAAAACTACAATTTCAGTGAGAAGGCTGTACCTGTTTATTTCACAGTACAATTGGTTTTTTTTTATTGATATTTAAATCTCAACAGAAAGAAAATTAAATACATACAGTAGTTTTTAAAATCACTGACATAGTTTTAATATGGCCTTGGGGGATCGCTAGAATTTTTTAACTTATAAAGGGGTCGCATATTCAAGAAGGTTGAAAAACACTGCTTTAACACAACCACAGAAGTAACAGTTATATTGGTTTAAAGAAATTATTATTATTTGTCTTGTTTTATGAAGTTTTTCTTCAAACCAATATAACTGTTACTTCTGTGGTTGTGTTAAAGGATTAAAAGATAGACTAGAAAATGTATTATATTTTTGTAAATAGTCTTAACTTCAAATATATTATAAGAATAAAATAATGAACTCAATTAAAGTTTGTTTAAAAATTATCATTAAAATTTATGTTATTAAATCATATAGTACATTGATAATTCAGAGATGCACTTCATTTAAATGGCCAACTCAAATCCTTGAGATAGTCATTCAGCAAGACACATTTCAGTTCTAGACCTATCTTCAGTTGCAGAGTATACAAAGAGTTGATGCTGGTTATGAATAAAACCAAAAGTAAAATAAAAAAAAGTTGTTTAAAGTAATGTAAAGGATAATATAATTATAAGTGTAATATTGATAAAGTAAAATCATATGCCGACTTAATAAAACTAGGACATCACATGGCTTTGTTATATTGCAATAGAATTGGGAGGAGCTGGAAAGAAAGAAGCGATCCCTGCATTTGCCATCACAAGAGAGTCTATCATCATACCTGCCGGTCACCAGAGTGAGAATCCTTGCAATGACTGGGTATGGAAAGGCAATCCGAAAACAAAACAATTGCCATCGATTGCTTTGTTCCTGTGTTTTGTTCTTGTTTCATGCCTATATTTCATTAGATACATGAAATTCTGTTTTTATTTTTGATCCCCAGGTCTAAATTCCATTAGGTGCACTCAGTCATATCAGAGAGCATGGACATTGTTACTTTAATACCTGTGAATATTGATCTATAATAGGAAGCTTTAAGTAAATTAAAATTTATATTCTGCAGTAGATTCTTTTAAATATTCTAAGTAATGCTCCTGTCTAAAAGTATTCAAATATTGACAATTGTACAATAAATGAAGTATAATATTAACACCTCTATCACTATATAGACATTTATGTTTAAACAATAAATACAACTCATAATCTACAAAAAAAACATAGTTTAATAGAACTAATGAATGGGATTTATTATACTCTCATTGTATTTATTTAATTCTTTCCAAGATGCAGTTCAGCATTATTGGCCCAGTCCGTTATTTGATCTAGATATATCCTAATCTTTAGATCCAGATAGGTCTAATCTTTAAATGGACTGATGAGGAGATCTGTGTACCCAAAATTCCATCCCATATTCATAAAAGTTATATTTGAATGAGCAATTGTTTATTGTGACATTGCCACAATGCTCAGGCTTGTCACACAGGCAATTGTCACAGCCTGCAATTTTTAATCACTTTTTTAAATTTATTTAATTTAAAATATATACTTTTTACCTCAAATTAAAAGTTCTTGCTCCTGTACATCATAATTTCCTGCTAGCAAGAGTTATGCCATTCATATAACTAACTCGTTTCAGGGAAAAATTTTTGAATTGAAATAACATGATTTCTGGTTTGCATCAAAAGTTTGCTTATAACTATAAGCAAACTTTTAATGCAAACCAGATTATAGGTATTGTCCTATTATAGGGTCTCCTGTCCATAAGGTTTCCATATCTGGTCTTGGCTTTCATCTATCTAACTCACTTCTTGAGATTAAGCAAGAACAGACACATGGACGAATGACAGTGGGAATTTATAGGTCTACAATTTTTTCAAATTGCAGCACAATAAGTTAATTGAGTCTGGTTCCATCTTGTCCCGACGTAATAAGCCTCTTTTGTTTAGCAATTATTTGATAGGCTATTTGTTTAATAAATATAATTTAGTTCTTGCACTCTACTGATGTGATTGAAATGTGGATAAAGATTATTCTGGTAAGGGCTTTGAATGCCACCAATTTATAAGAGATCAGATTGTACAATATCACATAAATGAATAGCAGATGGTATGACAGTTTCCCATATATTCTGGTAAATATATATCCTTCCTGAATAATGATGTTAAGATCGAGGAAATGTGCTGAGATAGGGCTTTCCTGCAGATGTAGAACAAAAGGGTTAGAATTAATGGAGTTGATGAAATCCTGGATATTGGCTTCGTGGCATCATATAAGAATGTCATGAACATACTTCGTGTAAAGAATGATATGTGAAAGGATCATTAAACATTTTCATTTTTGATGGAGAGTTTGATTTTTCTTTCTTTTCATTTTTTTCTTCAACATTATTATCTGGTTTCTGCATTGCTTATATGCTTTTATATGTTCTCAAAATTATTTTTACTTTTAATTAATTTATTAAATTTATATTAAAAATAAATATGCCTATCAAAATCGTGCAGATTTTTAGTTTACACACCAATATTGTATGAGACCCAAGGAATACTTGTCAAATCAAAGGATCAGGGATTGTATGAGAACCAAGGAATAATTGTCAAATCAAAGGATCGGGCTTTGATTCTAATGCTCGTAAAAACTGGAAGAAAAACCTAAATAAAATCGGGAAAGAGTAAAATTATTAATCAAGAGAAGAAAAGTTTTTAAATAACCTTAAAAGGAGATTACGTGTCTGACTTACAAGAATTTGAAACAATTAAATATGAGCAGAAGTTTCAAAGTGCAATTAAGTTTCCAGGATCAAATAAAACACAGTGTCAAATTTGACCCTTCATAGCCTGAAATGGTCTGTTATCTACCTGGATACAAAAAACCAACCAATCACAAAGATAGAAATCCAGAGAATCCTTTAAAAGCATGGATCTCAAGGACTAAGGCAGACCTCTACCTCTAGTTGTGAGTTGTATCCCTAGTCTTCATTGTTCTACATACAAACTCTTAATCCGTAACATCACCATCCTGCCTTGGACTTTTTTGGTTTTCAACACTTCGTCATCTAACTTGCCAACACCCATAGAAGAACCTCAACTGACTGCTCCAGGGCCATAAACTCTACAGTCCAGCTCCAACAGTTGATGAGACACACTATAGATTGTAAGATTTAGCATAAATAAATGGGGTTTATTTGTCACTGCAGATATCTGCCTCACTTTCTTTCACTACACATCTGATAAATCCTGACATTTAGTTATCCCCAATTCAGCAACCTCACAATCGTCTTAGAAGTAAATTTGTGTTAATATTCTGTAAATATATAAAATATTTTTCTTTTTCTCAAGAAGTAAAAGCCACAAGCTTTCTAATGATAGATTACAAGTACAAAAATAATTTTCAGTAAAACTGATAATTACTCTTGATATTCTTTTTCAATGCCTTTACGCAAATTTTAGAAAGATATTAAATTATTAAACAACACATTAGTATATCTATTTGTTGCGAGACTTTGGAATTTCATTAATCAATAGATACATTCACTGCATTATTTTTATATTATCAAATTTAAAACAATCTCATTAAAAATTTATTTTTACCTTTTGAAATGGAAGAATATAAAATAATCCAGACACATCTTTGCAGTCATCAATCTGATCTCCAGTGAAAGAACGTTGGCGTTCACTTTTTGCTTTTGTAATGCAGTTTGGAATAATTCTTAAAAAAAAAAAAAAGTTTAATCAGAATTTCAAATCGTATAATCTAATTAAAAACTGTAAATAATATTAACAAAATATATTTTAATTGTTGGCCAGACAGCTGAAACAATTAGGTATCAGTCAGCTCCATATCTGACTATCTGGAGGACCTAAGATTAAAACCAAACAACCACCGGATTACATTCGACTATTTTTCCATGATTATATTTAATTAATTACCAAATAATTTGTCACTAGAGGGAGGCATTAGGCTCCATCTCTTATTAAATTTAATAATTATAATTAAATTAATATTTATTAAACAATTGAGAATATTCTGAAAGAAAAGAATTGACCCAGAGCAGGACTTAAATCTGCAACTCCTGCTTACCATGTGGATGTGTTGCCAGTTACACTACCCAAGCCTCTTTTCTGATAGCTTCTAAAATAGACCTAGGATTGAATATGGGCAAAGAACTCTAGGAATTTTTCCACAAGAGCCCAGTTATGTCAGACCCCATCCCTTGCTTGCCCATTGTGAGCCTATTGAACCTACTTTATAACAGACCTGGGAAAAAACCCTCTTAGTTCCCACAGGACAGAGAAAATATGAAAAAATAAAATAGAAAAATAGTAGAATTTGGCTAAGAAGTTCCTGTATTAGAAGTTTTCCCATGTAAGAAGTTTAATTTCAAAAGTTCAAATTTTTTTCTCTAAGAGATGTGTAAGTTTTTCCTTATAAAATTTAAGAAAATTTCCTGCTTAAGTATATAGAAATCCTTGTCTATGACTGTAAAATAAAATCACTTACGACTGTATCCCATCAAAAATTTTATATATTTAATTTCATATAGAAAAAGAAACAAATTACTTGAGGAAATGAATGCAATTTCTTGTGTCATCGTACATGTGACTTTGGATTACTTGGAATTTTATAATTTTCTCAACTATTATTTGTAACAATGCTTGTAATATATGGTATGTGGTAAAACGTTTATGATGTGCTCTTTGACATCTAGTTCCTTACATTGGTCTGACTAGTATTTTTCTTTATCTTACCTAGCTGCATATTGGAACTCAGCACTTAGCCTTCTGACTTCTTTCTTTCCTGTAGCTTTGGCCTTTTGCCTCTGATTTACAATTTTGAATGTTGCTTCCTTAAGCCATTTGGATATTTTCAATGACTTTTTATTTGAAATATATGATGAGGTATTCCTCTATAATACAGTCAAACCTCAGATTTTCAAATTAATTTGTTCTTAAAAGTTTACATATCAACTTCTCAAAGCCCAATGTATTGTTATTAATCCAAACTCTCACCATAATTAATCGGGCTATTATTTAAATATGTCTGGAAGCCAAGACTTGCTCAGTATCCGGATGGCATAACTGGAAAGTGTACTGCATAGTAAGCAGAGGTTGCTCCCGGCTAGTCCTTTTCTTTCAGAATAGGCTAAATTACTTATTAAATTATTATAATTATTAACTTTGATAAGATATGGCCCCTAATGTCTATGTCTAATACCAAATTATTTAGTTTCTAATTATTAATTATAGCATAATAATAGCCCAATTAATCAGAGCAACAGTTTAGATTACTAACAGTTGTTCTAAAACAGAAACAAATTTTCCCATAAGAAACAATACAAAATGATTAATCTGACCAACCCCTAAAACAAAAACCTGTTTTCCATCATTTTAGCTGTACTTCATGCATAAAAAAATGCTTATAATGCTATATANGAATGGAGACTTGGGGCTATCACCACATACGAACACCATTCACGTGCGATGTGTAGTTTTGGCGAAAAAGTGAAATATAGGGACATACACGTCCATTTATATATATATATATATACTAGATTATATATATACTAAAAATTCTCCCATCAAGCATGACAGAATATTTTTTATGAGAAAGTAAAGATTGAAGAATTGAGAGCTTCAAGCCAAGCTTGATGTTGTGATGCTGTTTCAGCAGCCATTGACAAAGCCATTCTTATTCAATGTTACTCAAGTCGGACTTCGCAGTCCTCATGGGTCACAGTTCTTATTCTTTGAGATCTAGAATTTACCTGACCAATTTTACTCTTATGCTTTCCCTAAGCATTTTTTGGTTTTTTTTTTTTTTTTTTTTTGACAAAATAGCGAAACCTTTTATCTGGTAACAGCACTTCAACGAAAACTCTAACATTTTCGGCCTTCACCAAGACATGCCTCAGGATTTTTAATGAAACCGAATTTCCAAAGTCGAATGTCAGAACGATGATGTTCGAAAATCACTTTTTTAAAATTTCGAATATCTCATCACATGAGGCGAATTTATACCGTTGTTTCACTAAAACCATAAAAATGCGATCATGTGATCTATACTAAATTTTTAAGCCTTAAGCCGTATAAGATGAAATTATGGTATTAATATGGTACAGTAATAGGTCCTAGGTTAGCAGAAATAGCTATGAATTAATCTTGAACCAAGACATCTCCATCCTTGAATTTCTTGAATCAAACTGTAGCAGCATCAACTTCATAAAAACCTTACAATGTCTCCAGCAGAAAATTTTCATTTTCAATAATCTATAGTATAGACAGGGAGACTATCCCATTTGTGGATAAGAGACTAATCTGATTTGGTTTTTGCTTTCTAGAAGGGACATTTTTATGTGTGGTACGGTGGCTTCATCATTGGATGTATATCATAGTTGCAGTTTGTGCCTTTTTGTCCAAATTATATGACTTCAGCCAGCAGAAGGAAGAATAAAGGTATCATCATAGCATCTCAACTTTGGTATTACGATAAAAATAACTGGGCTATGTAAAAGAATTTGATACTCATTAATAAACATCCATTTTTTACTTTGTGTTGAAGTTATTTCTATTATCGTACCCTTATTATTTTTCTTAACAAACAGTGTTATTTCAATTTTTTTAAAAATAGTTTTATAGCAAAGACGAAAGTTTCATAGTTCTTCATAATGTACTAGTATACGAAGATTTTTAAAGAACAATAATCTTTTCAACTATCTTGACCCGTTTTTAACAGAACTAAATACAAAATAAGCGAGATTGTAATTTGTAACACTTAATTTACTAATGTTTACGAATTTAAAAGATATCGGGAAGTAGCGAGGAAAAAACATCCAATGGGGCTAACCGGCCAATAACAGAGCACGTGGGTCTTCTCCGAGTACAAATTAAAAACACGCGTAACGAACACGCGGACAGACATTTAATACTAGAGTTATTCCGCCAATTAGACTGCATTAAAAGCCCGGAATCCGTCCTTGGACTCGACGTGGACTCGATTCCTAAACCAACGATAATACGGAAACGGTTACGGATCCAAGGGAGGAGAATGGGGAAAATCAAAGACTAACCTGGGATCCGTTTGAGAGGCATATCCCACTTTCTCCGTAAAAGCGCCGTTATCCAACACCAACACTTTATTGTTCATTTTCGTTTCTTATGACAAATCAACCGCGCGCCATTTTTTTCTACGCTACGGATCAGTGTTGCCAGAATACTTTACGTTCTCGTTTTGGCTCACTCTTCAAGTGTTGTAAAGTCTCATATTTTAATTATTAGATGTAACGAAATGGCAAAAATTCTGCTGCCGTTTACGATTTTTGTAATATTACCAGGCGTTAATAGCCTCTCCCTTTCTGTTAATAACTATTTTTTCAACCAATTTTACACCGTTTTGGTCGTTATATAACTTAATCTAAATCTACAATACGGGTCGAGATTCAAAAAGCAGTTTCCTTCTAATATTAAATTATTACATTTCTAAACAAGATTTCTACGTACTTCGAAAACGTATTAAAATAACACTAATTAACGAATAGAACATTTTAATTCAAAATACAGTACTAAAATTCTGAACGTAAACGAACACGAGAATATATTAATTAGCATACTATACGTAATGTCGAAAATATAATATACGTTTGCTTCGACAAAAAGTTGTAAACGTAGCAGATTTACGTTTCTTGAGCTTTAATAAAACTGGCAGGTATAAGCTGAATTGCGATTTATAACTTAGATAAAAGTTGTATACAGGGCCCGCTCCAGGGGCGGGCGACCCGGACATTTGTCCGGGGCACCAAAGTTTAGGGGGCGCCATTTTGGCTGTAAGTGTGAGAAAAATATTGATGTGTTAAATACTCAATTAATAGAAAATTTCACGTATTTTTCGTTGTCTAAACATTTACAGTGCGTATCGTATTTATATTGTTTATGTCTAAAAGCTAAAAATATTTACACTATTATTGAAAAATTAACGCAGAATTTGTAAAGGACGATGCTCAAACTTGTTCGAACACGCATATACTTGTGAAATTCGCAGTTCATATAATTTCATAAAAGAAATTAATCCTTTAAATTTTTAATAAATTTAAATAAAATTCCTTTAACTAGAGGAATTTGACCCTACAAAAAACGAAATATAAAGTGCATGAGAAATTTATAACTCTTTCTATGTTAACGATAAACATTCTCACGAGCAAACCAGATATAGTTTACAAGTATCGACGAAATTCGTCATATTGTTGTCATTCTAACGCCATCTTTAACCTCACACCTGCTAAAACAATTGGTCACCTGAGGAATTTTCCCACGCCATCCTTGACAAGAAAGTAGGTCATTGACCTGTGGCCGGCAAGGAGAGGATCTTCTTCCCTCCCCGGTAGCTCACAAATTGGTGTCACGGGAGTGGGGTCTTCGAGCTGAAGATCCCTAGACATCTCACATACTTCTTTGAACAGAATAGCATCATCACGCGAGCAGAGCGCTGCTTCAGCTTGTGTTGGAATATGCATAGACTCGCTTATACTTACCTCTAATTATAAAAGAGCTGTTTCATTACACAATAGCATTATTTTCGCTGTTAAGTCGGTAGTGATAACAAGTGGAAGTTCATAAAATTTACTTAAGTGCGATTTCCTAATTTTTAAAGGTAAGTACAGTAATAACTAAGCTGTTGTTTAGTTTGTTAGATACTAGTTTATCATAAATCGATTATCCAATCCAAACAATGAAAGCGTTTTACATAAAATAAATATTTAATTTATCTAAAATGGCTGTTTATTAAATTAATAAAATATTGTATTAAACTTGAATGTATTCTATATGTATAATTATAGTTGTCCCTTGATAGTCCGACGCTTTGTAATCCGACATGCTCAGTAGTCCGACGCATCTCCCATCAAGGTCCCCGTCTCTGTTACGTGTCTGTTTGCACAGAAGCATGTCGCGACGTGAATCTCCCACCCAATTCTTACATGATGACACACATTTCATGTGTTTTCCATGAGCAGTTCTGTTCGAACAGTTGGAGTAGGGAATATTGTAGGCTACAGCTAGCAAAACAATGTCAAATATGTAATCACTTTCGGTAATCCGGACACTTTTGGTAATTCGTCACCCCTTTGGTCCCGTACCTGTCGGATTATTAAGGGACAACTGTATTTGAATCAATAATATAAGACATTTATTAAGTTCATTGCTTCGATAAAACGCGTTTTATAATAATATATTTGAATAATTGAACTGAATAAAATCTCAAAATCAAGAATTATAAAATTGTTTTTTAATGACTATTTATGGTTTGCTGAAATATTTGTTATTATAAAATACATATATAAAAACATTAGACTTTCTTTACGTTCGCAGGATACGAAAAATATTATGTGTAAGCCATAAATATTTTTTGTCCATTGACAGAATATAATTTTGAATAATGTTAATTACTTATAGGTTTTAGCTTATTTAGAACAAGGATAAATCTTTATTTTTTTAAACATTATTTTATAGTTTACATTGTTTAATTTATGTGCGTACATCTTCCAGAATGTCTAACGATCAAAGAAAACTATCTGGTTACCAGTACAAAAAAAGAAGGCTGGAAAAGGAAGCCGAAAGGCAAAAACAAGCTGGCGCATTAAAAAATTATTTCTAGAGTTGTTGTTCCAAAACAAATGACAATTTTGAGAATCCAAAATCGAGTCCGGTTATAAAAGAAAATACAAAATCGTCAGAGGATGATGATAACAAACAAATGGACGAAGTTTCTAAATCAATTGGAACTGACAACACTCCGACTCTATCATCACCAGATGAAAGCATTGAAAAAATTGACACCAACGTGACTCCCACAGAAAGCGTTCTACAAACTTTGAGTACAGATCCAGCATTGTGGCCAAGAATTTTAGGAGACGCCGAAAGAAGTTTTTTAGTAAGACAAGGCCCACCTAAACCATTGCATAATTACAAATTTCCTTCCAATGACACTGGTCGACATTTTAGCGTAAATTATTACACACGAATTTTAAGCAATGGAAAGCAAGTTTTACGAGACTGGCTAATGTACTCTCTTTCACAAAACTGCGCTTACTGCTTCTGTTGCAAAATTTTCGGCTGTATAGTTAGTTCTCTTTCAAAGGAGGGTTTTAAAAGTTGGAAACACCTCGGCGAAACTTTAAAAGAGCATGAAATTTGCAAAAATCATATTCAGGCCCAAAAATCATGGCTAGAAATGAACGTAAAATTAAAATGTTGCAAAACTATAGATGCGGCCTCTCAAAGAATTATTAATGCCGAAACAAATTATTGGAACGAGGTGCTTCTAAGAATCGTAGCAATTACTAAAATGATGGTAAAAGTAGTCTGGCTTTTCAAGGTACATCCGACAAGTTGTTTGAGTATAAAAACGGTAATTTCGTAAAAATAGTTGAGTTGCTATCTCAATTTGATCCCATTATGGAAGAGCACGTCCGTAGAGTGCTAAAAAAAGAAGAGACTAAAGCTCACTATCTCGGGAAAAATATACAAAACGAGATAATAGATCCGCTGCATCAAAGTGTAAAGTCTCATATTATTGAAGAAATAAAAAAATCAAAATATTTTTCCATAATTTTAGACTGTACTCCTGACATTAGTAAGGTAGAGCAAATGACTCTTGTAATCAGATATGTTTCGATCAATAAATTTGACGCTGATGTTGAAATTAAAATTAATGAAAGGTTTTTAGGCTTCTTACCAGTCGAAAGATCCACAGGAAAACAAATGTCTGATTATAATTGGAGAACTGAATGACTTGGGTTTAAATTTGCAGGATATCAGAGGGCAGGGATACGACAACGGGTCCAATATGAGGGGCGATAAAGTAGGAGTGCAATCTAGAATTAAACAATATAATTCGCGAGCATTCTATGTTCCGTGTAGTAGCCACTCTCTCAATCTTGTTGTTAATGATATGGCAAAATCATCCTCGGAAGCCGCTAATTTCTTCAACACGGTCCAAAAAATATATTTATTTTTTTTCGGCATCTACTTTTCGATGGGCAATACTTTTAAAACATGTTCAAGGTTTAACTTTCAAACCATTGAGTGACACTAGATGGGAGAGTAGGATAGAGACCTTAAAGCCTTTGAGATTTCATTTGGGAGATGTATACGACGCCTTGCTAAGCATTTACGAAAACCAAGAAATTGATAATTTAATAAGAGACGAGGCCTCAGGTTTATTAAATTGTATTAAACAATTTAAGTTTTTGTGTTCATTAGTTATTTGGCATAAAATACTAAATTCCATTAATCCAATAAGCAAGTTGATGCAAACAAAAGATTTTAATCTAGCCTTTGCACTTGATCTTTTACAAAACTGCAAAATATTTTTTAAGAATCTTCGATCGGATTCGTCCTTCGATGAAACTATTATCGACGCAAAAGAACTCGCTACCGAAATTGATGCGGAAGCTAATTTTGGATCAACAATAACACGACACCGCGTTAGAAGAAGGAAAAGGAACTTCTTATACGAAGCACCAGATGAACCCATCAAAGATCCAAAAGAAAAATATAAAATAGATTTCCTTTTACAATCGATCAAGCACTAAATGCACTAGATGCTAGATTTGAACAACTTAGTAATCATAGTAACTATTTTCAATTCTTATATAACATATACGATTTAAATATCATGTCCAAAGAAATGCTACTAAAACACTGTAAGAATTTAGAATGCATTTTAACTGATGGTGATTCTGTTGACATAAATGGGGTAGAATTAGCGGAGAAAATTTCAGTAGTATCTGCGCTTTTGGGCAAAAAAGAAAGCCTAAGCAATGTACTGAGCTTAATTACAAAGTTAAATTTTGCCCCAAATCTTGCTATTACTTTAAGAATATTGCTAACGATACCAATAACTGTAGCGAGTGGAGAAAAGAGTTTCTCTAAGTTAAAATTAATTAAGAACTTTTTACGTTCGACTACTACAGAAAATCGTCTTAATGGTTTAGCCATTTTGGCAATTGATCATGAAATTGCTGATCGAGTAAATTTAAAAGATACAATAAAAAAGTTTGCAGAATTAAAAGTAAGAAAAAAAAGTATTTTTGTGATTTTAGTGGAGTTGACGTTCCCTTGTTTTATTTTCAAAATAATGGCATTTTGATTGTTTGTACAATAATACATTTTTAATAGCATATAAAAATGTAAAAAATTATATGGTTAACAATTTATGGCTAGATACAGATATTTCTTAATTTCTACTGTTTTGTACTGCTTGATTATCAATGTTATGTTATATGTTTCTTTCTAAATACAGTAGAACCTCCATTATCCGGACCTCCATTATCCGGATTTTCGATTATCCGGATTGTCCAAAATAAACAAAAATTTTACGAATTTGCTGATTTGCACTTGGCGAATTACGACACTGTTTATGTACATGATGGAATGCATAACTTTTTTTGTTTCAACAACGTCTCACCCAGCACAGTGGTCGTAAACTCTTAAATATATTTTACGTCGTAATAAAAATATAACTTGACAAACGTATTTATAAATAATTTATATTCAAATTAAATCATTTCTATGACCAAGGGCGGCGTAAGGCATGGACGACGTGGGCCACCGCCTATGCCTCGCGGTCCGAAGGGCCTCGCGTTTCGAAGGTTTATGCATTACTTAAAAGCCGCGAACGCGACGAAAATATTTTACTCGTCATAAAATGATAGTTTGTCAAATTTTTATTCATAAAAATGCAGTTTCAACTGCTTTTTATTTTATAAAATCCTTATTCTTGAGCCGCCAGAGGGCCTTTTAAACAATAGGTAGTCTGTTAGCGTTGGTCAGTAGTAGTACAAATTCAATACGAACGTTTGTTTCTTGAAAATCTGATCACGATTTAAATACAGTATTTACTTTTAATATTACCGATATGTCATCGAAAAGAAAACGTATTGTATTATCATTAAAAGACAAATTAAAGTATTTTTTCGATTATCCGGATTTTTCCTTATCCGGACTACCTTCATCCCCAATTAGTCCGGATAATAGAGGTTCTACTGTATATGCTTTTATTAAAATTTAAATAAAATGATTTGCTTTTTATTAAAAATAAAAAAAAAAATATGTTCATTTATTTATAAAAATATATATATTCTTAAGGGGCGGCAATTTGTCTTTTTGTCCGGGGCGACGTAAGCGCTAGAGCGGGCCCTGTGTATTAATTAAAATTGAACATTTGAAGATGCCAGTAAAAACACGCATTGTTATCGGTTAACCATTACTTAAGTAAGTTACATAAAGAGTAGTATAATAATGTATGTTCTGCCCCAAAAATTTAAGGTCTTTAAAATTAAATGAATTTAACCAAAATCAATAGTAAAATTCACTGAATATAAACAAAAAAATAACGCTGATGAAATCTCATTGATTCTTTATGTTATTTATTTAAAGTGATTTATTTCAAAAAGTAAATATAAAAAAAGTCAAACAAACTCAATAATATGAGCTTTATACTTATTTCCACAATCTCTCATACCCCTGTATACAAATTTAAAATTACTCATCTCATCTAAATCTTCATCCCTTAATTTTTTATTAAATCGATCAGGAAGAAAAACTTGAAATTCATTCCATTCTCTATCTTTAAGAACTACTAATTTTTTATCACCAAAACGTGTTAATATTGTTTTAAAATAAAGAATTGTATATTCATAATCAATTTTCAACTCGTTTAGTTTCTTTGTTGGAGTATTTTGAAATTTTCCAATATTGTTCAGTCTCTTATGTCTCCATTCATATAGGAAAAAAATTAATCAATATAATTTATAAATATTGAAATATTATATTTTATAAGACTTCCTCTATAGTTTTAACAGTCTCTTACTTTGAACGGAATATTTTAACTAATGAATTTAAGCTTGAGCAAATAATTTTAAGCTCAAGCTTAAATTCTATATAGGAAACTATCTATCAATATGTAAAAAATTACCTTGTGGTGTACATAAAAATCTACCATGAGATGTATCAACATAATCAAAGATATGTAAATTCCCCCTTCCATCCTTCCAAATATAATAAAATCTTTTCCCCCGCCATAGAGAATTAATACTAACTCAAGATTACTAATATCAATCTTCATTTATATAGGATTATTTATTACAAATTCTTGCTAACAATGAAACAACTATATTTTTATAATTATTTTCAATAAATTCGTTGGAGAANGATATTCGTAATCAATTTCCAACTCGTTTAATTTCTTTGTTGGAGTATTTTGAAGTTTACCAATATTGTTTAGTTTTTTCAATGTCTCCATTTATATAGGAAAAAATTTAACTATCTATCGATATGTAAAAATTTACCTTGTGGTGTACATAAACATCTACCATGATGTGTATCAATATAATCAAAGATATATAAATGCCCACTTCCATCCTTCCAAATATAATAAGATCTTTTCTCCCCACCGTAGTGAATTAATACTAACTCAAGATTACTAATATCAATCTCCATTTATATAGGACTATTTATTACAAATTCTTGCTAACAATGAAACAACTATATTTTTATAATTATTTTCAATAAATTTGTTGGAGAACCTTTTCTTTAAAATAACATCACACCAATCAATTTTGTTTTTATGTTTTATAATAAAATCTTCAGATAATTCTTGATATTTAACAACTATTTTCCAGTCTAATACATTTAATAGATGTAAGTCTTCAAGTAATTGTTCTGATATGGTTTGATATCTTAAAAGTGAATTTAAATGTAATTTTAGAGCATTTTTTGTAATAAAGTCATTACAGTAGACCCCCCTATAACGCTTAGATACGTTCCACGTTAATCGAAATTTACGTTGTAGGAATGATTAAATACATGAGCCAATCGCAGCCCGATAGNATTACAAATTCTTGCTAACAATGAAACAACTATATTTTTATAATTATTTTCAATAAATTCGTTGGAGAACCTTTTCTTTAAAATAACATCACACCAATCAATTTTGTTTTTATGTTTTATAATAAAATCTTCGGATAATTCTTGATATTTAACAACTATTTTCCAGTCTAATACTTTTAATTGATCTAAGTCTTCGAGTAATTGTTCCTGTTACTGTGAATGACCGATATTTGGCGAATGTCAACATTCTCCGGTGAATGTCAGCATTCACACAGTCGTTTCGTGTGTGTACGAAATATTTGCTAAATATTGTTATTTCTCACTTACTCTGGCAAATGTCGACATTCAGCATGCACTGATGGTAAATGTTAAATAAAAATATTTTTATTATGTTAAGACAAAAATGCAACTTTTTAGTATGTCAAAATAGGAGAAAGCTTTAGTACCAGCACATGTAAATAAACTGTTGAACCTAAAACATTCTAAATCATTAAAGAAAATAATACAATAATAAACTTACACATAAATTATGTGATTAACGTTATACAATCTTATTTATTACATCAACTTAAACTGTTATAGCACTTTGAATTGCACAAGAGTCCCTTGCTTTTACAATTGCATTTATTCGTGGAGCACTTCTTTTTGCAATGACAGCGTGTATAGCCTTGCCCTCCACATTTCGAATTAGCTGCAGCTGCTTCTCTCGGCGATATTTCTTGAGAAGAAATCTCATCTATGGAAAGTAACTTTTCTTTACAAATTACGAACTGATTACGGGAATAAAGCTGCTTGAGGGTACCATTTTTGTTTGCTAATTTATAAAAGTCGAAGTCTTCTATTCCAACAACAACCGCCAACACATTTCGGGCATCTGTACGGCCACCGTCGACATCAGGGACTTGTATTCGTACGGTGTCATCAATTTGAGCAGAAGGAAATTTTCTTTTTGAGGGTCGTAACATTTTCGTTGCTCGCAGTACAAGATTCTCTTTCGCAGCCGTTCTGTTTATAGAAATAACTTCGTGTTGTTCAGTCAGGGCTTGATATGAAGACGTGGTGGGTTGCAGCTCCTCTTCAATATTTTCCTTTGGAATATGGTATTCGTTATGGCCACTGCTCAAATTTTCTTCAAAAGTATTAACAATTTCTTCGACCTCCATCAAAGCTTATCTGTGTTTGTCGACATACACCGGCGATTGTTCGAATGTATAATAATATAACCAAATATTCGGTCTTTTATCGACGTAATTTGTATGTGTCAACATTCACCGGAGAATATCGACATTCCCTAATTTCGGTCTCTCACAGTAACAGTTTCGACATGGTTTGATATCTTAAAAGTGAATTTAGATTTAATTTTAGAGCATATTTCCTAATAAACTTGTTATCTAATTTTTGAAATTGAGATATAGCATCCCAATCCACTTTATTTTTATATTCTTAAATAAATTCTGAAGATAATATTTGATAAGTAGAGATGAGTTTCCAATTAACCTTATCATCATGTTGTCTTATAAAATTTTCAGAGAGACTTTGATGTTCTGGTATCTTTTTCCAGTTAACTCTATCTTTAAATTTATTAATAAAAAATTCAGACAATTTTTGATTATGAGATATTAAATCCCAATTAACTCTATCTTTAAATCCTCTTATAAAACGTTCTGATAACTTTTGAAATATTGAAATCAAATCCCAGTTAACTTCATCTTATTCTCTTATTAAATCTTCTGGTAAATTCTCTCGTTTTGAAAAATTATTCCATTAATTATCCAAAAATTATCGTTTTGATAGCCCTCTTTATTCTTGAGTCCATTTATATAAGAAAAAATTTATGTCTTAATGGTAACGTATTAATTCCATCCTCCAATATATATCTTTTATCATCATGTGGTGATGACGCCTTCTTGTTATTGAATAAAGTTCATGTTTGTTGCTTCTAATTAGATTCATTGTTCGGAATGCTCTGTTTTATTAAACAAACAGTCTTTATAATCATTAAATGATATCCTATTTTTAACAACACATTTCTTTACTCCTTTTGATTTCTTTGAAACCTGATCTTCTACTTTTAAGGCATACATTTTTGCTCTTAAACCAACAAATTCTCTCATTATTTTTCCATTATTTTCATCCTTCACTTTACCTAACACCTTCTTATTAACTCTCGGTATACCATATTGAATATTCTCGGGATAATCAGATGTATCAAAGTAATCGATCATTTCCTTCATATCTTGATAAATATAATCTGTTTTTATATCATATATATAACTATCGGTATCCTTATATAACAATTTTATGTTATCTCTATATATAGGTTTCATCACATTATAATGAAAATCATACATCAAATGCTTCGAAAGATCTAATACTGTATACTCATTCCCACATAGATGAGTTTATTAAAGACTATTTTTTTCTTATACATGTGAATAGCACATAGGTTTTCAGTAAATATGGTTCGATGTTTAAAGTTCGGTTGTGCGATTAATTTTTCTACTTGTTCTGCTTTACAACATAATCTTATGTCAACACGATTTCTTATATTTTCCATTGTCTTACCAAACACAGAGTTGTTCATTAGTTTAAAAAAGTCCTTTTCGAATTCATTAGTTGCTTTTTTTCGCATTTCTATATTCAGATCTATGTATTTCTTTAACCAATTTCATTGTTTAAATTTTAAAACTCTATGTAACTTTTTGAGTTTCATCCCCATTTTTAAATATTGTTTAAGATTTCTATAATGAAGCACATACTTCTTTTTATCATATAATATGGTTAATAATTTAGATTGTTTTGATCCATCTGGTATTCTATTCTCTGAAGCTAAAGGAAGATCAGAATGATAATCATGTAATACTTTTGGATATTCCAGATCAACTTCTAAAATGTAACCAATCGCCGAGTTATCAGGTGTGTTACATCTATATTTGAATTAGTCCATTTAAATTCACCATATGGTAAATATTGACTCATAGCCCATCCATATAAGTTATTAGCATCTAGATACATCAAATAATTAGATTCCTTGTTTTTATCATAATCTTTCAGTGTCGTGCCGTCATTAGTAGCGGTGGAAGCGCCGTTTCCCTTGTACAGTAGAGCCTCGAAAACTCGGCACTCGATAACCCGGCACTCCGGATAACTCGGCCATACCCTGGCAGGGCAAAAAAATCCTTAGTTAATTAATTTTCATTATAGACAGCTTTATAAAAGTATAAAAGCTCTCATAAAGTATTTTTCTGAGGTCTGTCTTATCAGGTAAATTACTGTACACAGTGTATTCATTAATTTTCATTTTCATGTAGTAAAGGCTCTATGCCTTCATAAAGGA
>NW_019384404.1:443163-451960 GCF_000671375.1 Centruroides sculpturatus | reverse complement strand
TCCGTCTTTTGTTTTCTAACTAATTCGTTTTAGGACCAGGTGTTGTCCACGGAAATTTCCAAAATTTACAACTTTTCGGTCACTCTCGTCGAACTGAAAAAAATTTCTGTCTTTATTACATCTAATACAGTATTTCGAAGAAATCAGTCCCCACTGTACTTGGCTATAGATTGGTTCGGTTTAGCTTTTAAGTATTATTCCGGCTCTCATCAGGGTTTTGTTTACGTCCCCAATTCCCTAATCGCTTAATTATTTAACTACTTCTTAAGTAGAAATAAGTAGAAACCGGTTACTTCGTACTCGAATATTTGTAGTCTGGGGAAAAAGTGGAAAGACAAATTTTTATGACAAACGGATACATAAATCGTAAATTTAAGGAAAATAAATTCTAGAGCTATTTCTGTACCTTGTGCATCTCTCTCATTCATTAAAGTTAGTTGTAAATGACGCTGTCGAAGTAACTGTTAATTTTTTAACATTGTACAAGAATTGTACACGTTTTTTTTTCTACATCCCCTTAAAGATGGGATGTACGAAATCGTAATATCACTGGTTTAACATCGAAATCCGTGAGTAATATAAAATCGGAAAGCGGAATAAATATATCAAATATTTTAATGGACTTTTTTTAAACTTCTGTCAACTATACAGAACTATCGTAAAAACATAGTAAATTCTTATCGGTTGGGTTAAGTTATGAATCTATAGCCGAATTTCTGGAAAATTGGAAAGCGAACATAATAAAAAAATACAGCTGCACAAATAACAAATTTAAAAACAGCAGGTGAATTAAATTTAAAAATATTATTTTTGATTTTTAACACTAAGTTTCTCCATTCACAAATCGAATATATGTTAATTGATTGTCCTGTTAATTGATATTGTACAAGTGTACATGATAAATTTTAAACTGAGATAGAGGACACAAACGCATAATAATTAAACAAATTTAATCATCTATAGTTGAATTTTTGGAAAATTGGAAGGCGCACAGAATGTGGGAATACAGCTGCATAAATAACAAATTTAAAAACAGCAGGTGAATTAAATAAAAAATATTATTTCTGAACTGTAAGACTAAGTTTCTGCATCCATACATCCAGTATAATAAGTTCTGTTAATTGATATTGTACTAGTATACACGATAAATTTTAAATCGAGATAGAGGACAAAGAGGCATATTAATTAAACAATATTTAATTATCTATAGCCGAATTTTTGGAAAATTGCAGGGCGCACAGAATGAGAATACAGCTAGAGAAATAACAAATTTAAAAAAAGCAAATGAATTAAATAAAAAGTATTATTTCTGATTTGTAAGACAAAGTTTCTGCATCCATAAATTTAGTATATGTTAATTTATTGTTTTGTTAATTGATACTGTACTAGTATACATGATAAATTTTAAATCGAGATAGAGGACACAGAGAGATAATAATTAAACAATATTTAATCATCTATAGTTGAATTTGTAAAAAATTGAAAGGCGCAGACAATGAAAAAATACAGCTGCATAAATAACAAATTTAAAAACAGCAGGTGAATTAAAAAACAAATATAATTTCTGATCTGTAAGACTAAGTTTCTGCATCCATTAATCTAGTATTATATGTCCTGTTAATTGATATTTTACTAATATACATGATAAATTTTAAATCGAGATAGAGGACACAGAAGCATAATAATTAAACAATATTTAATTATTTATAGCCGAATTTTTGGAAGATTGGAAGACGCACAGAATAAAAAAATACAGCTGCATAAATAACAAATTTAAAAACAGCAGGTGAATTAAATAAAAAATATTTTTTCTGATCTGTAAGACTAAGTTTCTGCATCCATACATACAGTATAATAAGTCCTGTTGATTGATATTCTACTAGTATACATGATAAATTTTAAATGGAAATAGAGGATACAGAGAAATAATGATTAAACAATATTTATTCATCTATAGCCGAATTTCTGGAAAATTCAAGGGCGCACAGAATGAAAAAATACAGCTGCAGAAATAACAAATATAAAAAGAGCAGGTGAATTAAATAAAAAATATTATTTTTGATCTGTAAGTCTAAGTTTTTGCATCCATAAATTTAGTATATGTTCATTGATAGTCCTGTTAATTGATATTGTACTAGTATACATGATAAATTTTAAATCGAAATAGAAAACACAGAGGCATAATAATTAAACAATATTTAGGCTAATCATTTATAGCCGAATTTCTGGAAAATTCAAGGGCGCACAGAATGAAAAAATACAGCTGCAGAAATAACAAATATAAAAAGAGCAGGTGAATTAAATAAAAAATATTATTTTTGATCTGTAAGTCTAAGTTTTTGCATCCATAAATTTAGTATATGTTCATTGATAGTCCTGTTAATTGATATTGTACTAGTATACATGATAAATTTTAAATCGAAATAGAAAACACAGAGGCATAATAATTAAACAATATTTAGGCTAATCATTTATAGCCGAATTTCTGGAAAATTCAAGGGCGCACAGAATGAAAAAATACAGCTGCAGAAATAACAAATATAAAAAGAGCAGGTGAATTAAATAAAAAATATTATTTTTGATCTGTAAGTCTAAGTTTTTGCATCCATAAATTTAGTATATGTTCATTGATAGTCCTGTTAATTGATATTGTACTAGTATACATGATAAATTTTAAATCGAAATAGAAAACACAGAGGCATAATAATTAAACAATATTTAGGCTAATCATTTATAGCCGAATTTCTGGAAAATTCAAGGGCGCACAGAATGAAAAAATACAGCTGCAGAAATAACAAATATAAAAAGAGCAGGTGAATTAAATAAAAAATATTATTTTTGATCTGTAAGTCTAAGTTTTTGCATCCATAAATTTAGTATATGTTCATTGATAGTCCTGTTAATTGATATTGTACTAGTATACATGATAAATTTTAAATCGAAATAGAAAACACAGAGGCATAATAATTAAACAATATTTAGGCTAATCATTTATAGCCGAATTTCTGGAAAATTCAAGGGCGCACAGAATGAAAAAATACAGCTGCAGAAATAACAAATATAAAAAGAGCAGGTGAATTAAATAAAAAATATTATTTTTGATCTGTAAGTCTAAGTTTTTGCATCCATAAATTTAGTATATGTTCATTGATAGTCCTGTTAATTGATATTGTACTAGTATACATGATAAATTTTAAATCGAAATAGAAAACACAGAGGCATAATAATTAAACAATATTTAGGCTAATCATTTATAGCCGAATTTCTGGAAAATTCAAGGGCGCACAGAATGAAAAAATACAGCTGCAGAAATAACAAATATAAAAAGAGCAGGTGAATTAAATAAAAAATATTATTTTTGATCTGTAAGTCTAAGTTTTTGCATCCATAAATTTAGTATATGTTCATTGATAGTCCTGTTAATTGATATTGTACTAGTATACATGATAAATTTTAAATCGAAATAGAAAACACAGAGGCATAATAATTAAACAATATTTAGGCTAATCATTTATAGCCGAATTTCTGGAAAATTCAAGGGCGCACAGAATGAAAAAATACAGCTGCAGAAATAACAAATATAAAAAGAGCAGGTGAATTAAATAAAAAATATTATTTTTGATCTGTAAGTCTAAGTTTTTGCATCCATAAATTTAGTATATGTTCATTGATAGTCCTGTTAATTGATATTGTACTAGTATACATGATAAATTTTAAATCGAAATAGAAAACACAGAGGCATAATAATTAAACAATATTTAGGCTAATCATTTATAGCCGAATTTCTGGAAAATTCAAGGGCGCACAGAATGAAAAAATACAGCTGCAGAAATAACAAATATAAAAAGAGCAGGTGAATTAAATAAAAAATATTATTTTTGATCTGTAAGTCTAAGTTTTTGCATCCANACCACGTAAAAATATAGCCAGTTGTGCTGTATCGCTAATATCGCAACTCTCATCAAGTGCCAAAGAACAATATTCGAATTTTGCAATGCGTTCACGAAGCGTTGTTGCTATGTTCTCGGACAAGTCTTCAATTCTCCTTGCAATGGTGAATCTTGGTAAACTAATGTTTGAAATAATATTTATTTTATCAGGAAATGCTATTTCTGCAACAGCAGTCAGACATTCTTTTATCATCTCTCCATTCGCAAAGGATTTCATTTTTTTGCCAGTATTTGACTGACAACAAAACGAGCCTTTACTGCAGTATTTGATAAAATAGCTTGATTTTTAAAAATAGCCTGTTGTTTATCCAAGTTTTTCTCCATTTGATTAAACTTATCTATCCGGAGTTGTCCTGTTCAGTTTTTATATTGTTGTTCATGTTTTGTATCGTAATGCCTTTTCATGTTATATTCTTTTAATGTCGACACAGTCTCTGAGCATATTAAGCATATACCTTTATCTTCGACGAAAGTGAAAAAATGATCAAATTTCCACTTTTCTTGGAAATGCCTGTGCTCATCCGCAACCTTCCGTTTTATTGTTTGCTTTTCCGACATGCTGTTATGGATTAAAAATTTGAAAGTTAAAAAAATTTGTAGGAAAACTTAATTTTGAATAAAAAAAAACCTTTTGACAATAATATTGCACTCACGCCTTTCAAGAAACACAAGAATTGCTAAAAATTGCTAGTTAACGCTTACCAGTCTGACTGATTGTGTGACAGAAGCAAACACAAAAAAGCACAGACGCAGCGCGTTCGTATTGCATGTTTGAACAAGTCGCCGACAAGTGAGTAACTCGTCACAAAAAATTGTTTCGGTTTAGTATATACTGTATTACCATTTTATTATAATTAATTTTATAACAATATATTGATGGGAGAAAGTCGATAAAATAAATTCAATTTTAAAAATGCTTGGCGGGCCGCATGTTGTTCATCCCTGCTCTAAACAATTGCTACTGATGGAAACAAAAAATGTCAGACGGTGTCTTTACAATTTAAAAAATATACAGAAGAAACTAAATTGTCTTCAACTTTGTCCTATCCAATCACCGGGAATAAAACAGTCTTTCTACTCAGAAATGACCTTTCATTAGAGGCTTTCCCTCTGAAATTACATATTTTTCTTTTTAATTATCGATTTACTAGGGAACATTTTAACTGTTTTACTTTTTAAATTGTAAAAAACAATCTTGTTCGGAGATGACCGTCATTGGAGGTCCGACAGAATCATTTTATTAATATTTGTATGAACCTTTACTAATAAAATTGAATAATTAAAATTAATATTCGTACAGGAAATAATTATAAAATTCGTTGTTTATTCTTCAGAAGCTCATATTTTAATTCAGCTTTGTCAATTCTATTATGTAAATTTATAATACAGTAGAATCTCGAAAACTCGTCCCTCGATAACTTAGCACTCCGGATAACTGGTCCACACCTTGGCAGGGCAAAAAAATCCTTAGTTAATTAATTTTCATTATAGACAGCTTTATAAAAGTATAAAAGCTCTCAAAGTATTTTTCTGAGGTCTGTCTTATCAGGTAAATTACTGTACACAGTGTATTCATTAATTTTCATTTTCATGTAGTAAAGGCTCTATGCCAGGGGTGTGACAATGGTATTTGGTAAGCATGTATAAATAGAAACAGCAATTACATTCGTACACAAATTAGTTTAATAAAAATGTTGTACATAATATACGAGTATATTAGGTAATATATAGGCAAAGTATGCATTAAACGAAGTCAAGAATATGAAATATAACATTTACACCGGTAAAGAAAAAAGTTGTTTATTTTGCAATGCTGATTAATTTATTATTTTCATCTCTGTTATAAATCTGAATTACTTTTTTAAAAATAATCGCTTTATTAAGTTGGCATTCACGGAAGCTCTTAAATCAGATTTGGAAACAGATAATGTGTTATCTGTTTCCAAATGTTCTTTTTTGTAGTGTTCACATTAAGCTTGACCACTTAATGATTCAATCAGAATTTAAGATTATTATTTGTTTATTATGAATTTTGTACAACATAATCGTTATGGTTTACACAATTGCTGAAAGGGTAGAATTAGTAACTCTTCATTTCAGAAATCGCGAGAATGCTTATCTTACTGCAAATTTATTTAATCAACGCTATCCAAACAAATATTGTAATGCAAAATACGTTCTAAAGTTGGTTCAAAAGTTTCAGTTAACGGGTTCTGTGGCTAACAAAAGACGCGACTCCGGACGTGAACGTCCAGTAAGAAATGAATCTACAGAGATATGGTGCTCAATTCGAACATGTATTGAATACTTGATAACTTTTTCTTATGTTTCTTACTTTATTTCAAATAAATGTTCGTTTAGTTAATAAAAAATGAATGAGTTTTTAAAATTTTTTGTTGTCCATTGTATTCAGAATCACAAAAACTTTATTGTTGAAGATATCCCCCTTGAGAATAAAATCGGCCTGTCCGAACGATTTGCTTGGACGAACACGATAACTCTGCCGTTTCGTTTTCGTTGGCCTACCCTGTATAAACATATGCAGGCAATTATGAACTACATTCATCGCATTTGTAAAGCATCCTTAATACATTAATCAATTTATTGGTTGTCTACAGATTCCGACTGTATTAAAACGTACAGAATCCGTAATTAGTACTTCAGTTATTCCCGACGGACAGCTTAACAAATAAATTCTCTTATTGGCTGAATTTCTTTACAGAATTAAATAATTTGATAGCGAAGCTCCAATAAATGGGATTTTAATAGATAAAACAGAGAAACATGGATTTATAAACTTCTGAAGCGTATAAATATTTCAATTCGTAAGGATCAGAAGCCATCTTCGTTCAACATGAAATTTCTACTTTGCCTGTGTTGATTCTATTGATTGAATATTCTATTGATTGATCTCTTGAGTAAGTACTGTATGATGCATTTATTTTACAATAATTTTTTTCTTTGGATTATAAAGATACTGATTAAACTGAAGGAATTGAATTAATTTTTTAAATAGGATTTTATATTGATGTTTATAAAATGATTTCGTCTTATAACTGATTCGTTAGAATATATAAAATTACACTTAAGACTAATATAATTATTTTAGTTACTCAAGTAGACGGAGATGAAAATAATGATGGAGGTGCAGAAAAGAAAGTAGCGACAGTGAATATGAAAATGGGAGCAACGGAAATAGACATCACGCCAAAGGCAGAAAAGATGGAGGTGCCAGCGAAGAAAGTGAAAGTAGCAGCTATGAACATGAAAGTGAAAGCAACAGAGATAAAGGCATTAAAGATGGAGGTGAACAAAATGAAATGCGTTTTTTTTTATTCATTCGCATAACTCCGCGCGAGCGGCATTTGTTTAAAAATTCCTGCGAAACGTGTTCCTATATTCTGGCTGGAGTGCTCGATATCCGATGGCAAAAATGGCCTCCAGTAATAATAGTAGTTTACTACCGAAAGCAACATAGCGTCGTCCATAGCTCAGACAGTTTTGTTCAGGGGTCCGTTGGTGATTTTATGAATGAAAATTTAGAAGTTGTGAAAGCGCAAATTAGTGCACGCGGTGATGTAAGTGTCTTCTCCAATTTTTTTCGAATGGTAGCCAGCATTTTAATTTTTTTCGTGACTACTTTGAATACTCTGTTGGCAAGATAATTTATTTTATGGTTAAATTTTACAATTTAGACCTATTGCCTGTAAAAACGGATGTTTTCAAATTGTTGGTTTTTCTAAAAAAAGATGGCGACGCCCGTACTATCGATAGTACGGGCGTTGCCATCTTTTTTTTTCACCGTTCCTAAATGCCCACAAATAACAGCGCACTCCGTAGAAGCGGAAACATAGAGCGACCGCTATTAATTAATGAACACACCCTTTGTTGCTCAAATGTCAAGAGCGTTATAGTAACGACTTTTTGTACTAATTTATTTTTACGGAAAAGCCTTCTGAATGTCCTGTCATGTTACAATACCAAATTTGGTTGTATTTGGACTGCTAAATATCTCTCTAGACAGCGTTGAATATGATTAATTACGATTTAATGGGCGATGTTTTAATTACGATCGCCCAGTATATTAAAATACAGTTTATAAAATGACACAAACAATCGAAACTTTATTTTTAAAAAATTGGAATACCGAATGTGTTACGATTCTTAATACAGTAGAACCCCGAAAACTCGGCTCTCGATAACCCCGCACTCCGTATAACTCGGCCACACCCTGGCAGGACAAAAAAATCCTTAGTTAATTAATTTTCATTATAGACAGCTTTATAAAAGTATAAAAGCTCTCATAAAGTATTTTTCTGAAGTCTGTCTTATCAGGTAAATTACTGTACACAGTGTATTCATTAATTTTCATTTTCATGTAGTAAAGGCTCTATGCCAGGGGTGTCCAACCTTTCTGTTTCTGTGGGCCACATTGGAAGAAGTCATGGTGTTTTGGGCCACAAGTATATTTTGACCCGATCCTTAAATATACAAGTATATTTAAGTATTAACATGTCTAGATTATAGTAATAAGTATTAAAAGTTTACCACAAAAAAGATTATTTTTAAAAATTGCTTTTACAGACACTTTCAATTTTTATTTAGAAATAATAAATTCATTTATTTTATAATAAATGAATTTATTATAAAGGAGACAAACAAAAATTTATTTGAAAAACACAAATATTTGTTTTATTTGGGTCTCTAATTAATAAAAAGCGACAAAACAACATTTTAAAGTGCATTTTTATTCAACTAATATATTTATAAATAATATGTAGCCCAAAAAGTAGCCAAAGCGCCAAATGATATTTTTTATGCCAAACTAAAAAAAGGAGCCACATTTG
>NW_019384404.1:441375-442253 GCF_000671375.1 Centruroides sculpturatus | reverse complement strand
ATGCCTTCATAAAGGACGTACTTTTCCTTTGTTTAAGGGTATTTGGGCAGTTTATTCTCTGTTATATTCTCAAGTAAACAATACATACAAGTACAGTACAGTATTTTCTGAGGAAACACTCGTACTTATATTTTTTAACCCCATTCCCGATAACCCGGCATTTTCACAAACTCGGCCACCTTTCGGTCCACATTAGGCCGAGTTTTCGAGGTTCTACTGTAATTATTTATCATTAGTTACGTATTAAATGGTTATATCTTTTGTATAAAATTTAAATTTACTGGGATTAGGAAAAAGACTTTGATTTATTTAATTTTCAATTGTTTTATAATAGGAAATATTTTAATATCTAAATATATAAAATTGGTTGTCCTGACTGACTGACTGAATGATTCACTCATTCACTCACTGATTCATCATCGCCCAGAGCAAACCGCTGAACCTAAAGAGGTGAAATTTGCTACACAGTTAGGGTACAGTGGCTAAAAAATATAGTGTCGAAATCGAGCTTATTTTCTGTCCCTATATTGGAGGTTGCCGCAAGAGGCGCTGCTGTCAATCGTTGTGCTACACTGGCTGTATCATCCTATGTTTATATTGGTTTTAAGTGGGATTTTTAAGCATAGTAAATGTGCTGTAGCCAAGTAAAAGAATTTAGATCGATAATAAATCATATCACTAGCAATCAATTATTATATAGTATTACTTTATTAACATTTATGAAGGAATTCATTTTATTAAAGCTAATTAAGATTCTTATTAAATCAAATAGCCTACACTGTATTGTCTATTTTTACATTACAGCTGTTGAGTGCTGTACAAACAAGTATTATTTAGAGTACAAGAGTAATCTACTCTTGTTATTACCTTATTAACAA
>NW_019384404.1:425622-439262 GCF_000671375.1 Centruroides sculpturatus | reverse complement strand
CAACAAGGTTTATTCATATTTACTAAAAAAATACAGAATTTATCATATTTTTAATAATAAAATGTAAGTTTTATATGGCTTTGTGAACCTCTTCCACTGTGAGGGCCTAAAATAGAATTTATTAAGCAAATGCCATCAGTTACATAATACTGTATACTGTTCACAGTATTATGTGACATAGTATAAAGCAATATTAAAATTACAATTAAATTCTACACAGTATATAAAATATAAAGGCAGAATGTTACTTTATTGTCCCAATATAAAATTACAAAATTAAGTATGTACAAATAAACGATTATTAGTCTACTGCCAAGTACCCATGCATATACACTTTATATTTGAAAAATCTCTCTTAAAAAATTACAGATTAATATGCATGTAGATTTCTCACCCTTTTCGACAAAAATAAAAGAATTAAAAATTACAGTAGAGTAATATCTATAAATTAGAAATACACAAGTCAGTAAAGTTTCTGTTCAGCCATTTCCTAAGGATTTATTCACTTTACAAGCACAAATTTAATCGCTTTCGATGTTCTTGTAAGAAAGGATATCACGTAGCCAAAGTGAAAGTAGCACTACGATTGACATCAGCGCCACCTTGTCTGTGACGTCACTAACCTCGATGTATGGACCGAACGGTTATAATGGAGGAATATAAGCACTTTCGACACTATATTTTCTAGCCACTGTAGTTAGGGTACGTCATGGAAACGCACGCTAAGAAGGGATTTTTCGAAATTCCTCCGCGGGGGGAGAGGGAGAGCATTAAGGCTTAACCGGAAGAATGGCTTCTACTGTACTATTTTAGATGCGATTTTTTGTTTTTATCTGCGGTTTAGTAGGGTATGCCATGAGAATGCACACTAAGAAGAGATTTTTCGAAATTTCCCCGCGGGCGGGAGAGGGAGAGGATTTAGTCTTCATCGAGTACTTAAGTGTATTAAAGTAATAACATTTCAAACATTGTTATAAATATTTTTATCTATTTTGATTTAAAAAATGTTTGAACCGTTTTAAATTCGAATTTGTTATTGCATATTGGTTCGATTATAGAACGATTGTAAACTTTAAAGAAAATTGATCAAATTGAAAATAATTCGTTTAATTCTCGGCAATTCTCATCATTCTCGGCGGTAGGTGTTATATAACAATTACTATGGTTGTTGAAATACTGAATATAAATGGGATTTGCTTGCAAAATCCGCGCGGGCAAAGCCGCGAGTAACAGCTTGTTAGTTTATATAATTTAATGTAAAACGATTTCTTATAATAAATTATCACTTTAATTACAGGATACTGAAGCAGGAAATGTATGCATCTTTTACCTTCTATCTTTTATTTTAGTTTATTTTGATTATTTATAATATCATTATATTAAGTTAATTAATATTCGCAAATTTTTTCTATTATTGCATGTTTAAATATTCATAGAAAATACTCGTACCGTAATACAAAGTATATCAAAGTATATGTGTACTTCCATTCAGCAAGCAATTTGCCAACTTGAATTGAGCTAAGTTTCATCATGGTTTCGCTTGTCAACTGGGTGGTCGTCATTGCTTAATAAAATGACTGACAAAAAAATAATTAATATCGACAGATTCAGCTTCTTTTAATGAAACATACAAAAAATTAGTACATACTTGGCGCCGTTTACACACAGCCTAGTGAATCCAGAAACAATGAAAGTGAATACAGTGAATAAATATAATTGAAATATTATATAGAAAAAAACATTAATANCTGGGTGGTCGTCATTGCTTAATAAAATGACTGACAAAAAAATAATTAATATCGACAGATTCAGCTTCTTTTAATGAAACATACAAAAAATTAGTACATACTTGGCGCCGTTTACACACAGCCAAGTGAATCCAGAAACAATGAAAGTGAATACAGTGAATAAATATAATTGAAATATTATATAGAAAAAAACATTAATATCGACAGTCGTCGTCGGAAGTCTCCTCACACATTTTATACAACTTCAACTTATTCCAAGGCACAACCAGTCCATAGTAGCTCGTGTTTAACTCAGCCGAAACAATGAAGGTACGAACCACTGGGTTACAATAATTATAAAATATTTTGTAATTATTGTACTGTACATCTAAGGTTTATTGTAATGTTGGAGATAGTTACCATAATCTGTGTATTTTTTGTCGTTGTTGTTATTGTAGATACCTTTCGCTATATGCAGGGGTACTTGGGTGCGTGTTCCCCTTTGTCATGTGCTCTTTACTTAATCTCCAAGGAGCTTAAAGTTTCATTTTGTTTTAAAATTTGTTACTTATTTTTATTACGGAAAACGTTTTACTGATGACAAAATTAAAATAAAAATATTTATTATTAACAGAAACTTTGTTCTAGCGGGTCGTGATTGTTCGGTCGAGTTCCGAGGTACCACATTATCTGATTAACGCGATTTTGATATACGTGGTAGCATCGTTGGATTAATTGGATTAATGCGTTAATGGATATATTATGGATATAATGGATAATTGGATATATATAGATATTCCCTTCATTAACGCATTAATCCACTAACTCATATATATACTGTGTATATACATATATATATATATATATGTGTATACATATATATATGTATACACATATATATATATATGTATATATGTATATATATATATATATATATGTGATTAACGCAGTTAATTAATCCAACGATTCTACCACGTATATCAAAATCGCGTTAATCAGGTACAGTGGTACCGAGTATACTGGTATATATACATAAACACACACGCACGATACCCTTTTTTAGAGCTTATACTTTTCTTTTTATAGTTTGTGGGACGCCAATGAGTGTATGTAATCCAATTGAAAACGGCCAGTAAGGCCGAAATGCATTTCGGTAAGAGTTAATTAAATACGCTGGGAGTATAACAAGCTTGGAACGTTACTTCTATTTAACTATGTTTTTTTTTATAACTTATTTACATTGTTTAATTCGAATGGAAAGTGAAAAACTGCTATTGATCAACAGCTGAAACTAAGAGGTAATACAAGTTCAAAGGTTAGTTAATGTTAGTTGTCAGTTCTAAGACTTTATTTGTACTCATTTTCACGAAATTAGTTCTACAAATACGTTTAATAATATTGCTCTTAAACTATCGACTATGGACGGTCATTTATTAAGCAAAGTCACCCAGTTGTTAAACTAAATTTATCGCTAGAAAAGTAACCAAAGCGGGTGTTTCCCAAAGCGTGGTGTTGGGTAGCGTTGGGTGTTTTCTAATTAGTGGGTGTTTCCAGTTACCTTAGTAACTGGAAACACCCACTAATTAGAAAAGTCAGCAACGATGGCGTCATTTTCGTGAGAAGCTGTTCAACTGAAAGGTTTGTTTAGCATCGCCTACTAACAAGTAAGCAAATCTTGTTTGCTTACCACAGAAGCTCGCGAACTGCAAGCACTCATTTGATATAAGGAAATAGTGATACGCTTCACTCTCTTCAAGTTAAAAAAAATCGAAATTTTTTTTAATACTCATAAAATTTCAATTGGTTATTTCTATTCTCGAAAACAATATAAATTTCCATTTAATACCCAGTTAAATATAAGACCATTTTTAGTATGTACTTATTAAAAGAAACTACTAAAATATTTAAATCAATTTTTTATGTATTTCAGATGAAGTAAAATAAAGTATGGAAGATTAAGAATTCTTAATTTTCTTACTTTGATGATCAATAAAAACGTAAATTAAAACTGATCAGTATAATGTTTTTGTCGATTAAACTCTTTTATATTCCACAACATCCATAATTACATGTGTGGGCACAGAATCTTCATGACCATGACGAATTTGGCAAGGACATTGCAGTTGGATCAGTGACACACTGAAGACTTAATCTTGGTAATGCGAATTGAACAGATAAAAACTTTTTAAGATGAAAATTTTATTGAATTCGCATTATGTAATCTATAATTCTCAAGTCGTGTAGAAGTAGAAGCTACGACACAACCTAAATATATATAGCCTATGCTATGGCCAAGAGATTAATAGGGCATTATTTATAATGCCCTATTAATCTCTTGGCAGTGCAGCCTGATAAATATTGACTAATTTATTAAATTGTTCAGACATTATGAATATAGCTAGGGGAACCCGGGCGGAATGGGGTGGCTAACGAAGAAGTTAAAATTATGTCAACAAGAAAAGAAAAATAACAAAATTATTACATTATATCCTTTATTTTTTGTATATGGTACATAATTATTTAAATTAAATTTAAAAAATTAATAATTTTGTATGAAAAATAAATCATTAAAAAAAAATTGTCTACATCCCGTTCCGCCCCGCACTCAGGGCAGAACGGGGTATAAGATTAGTGCTCAATTATTAGAAAAAAAAATATTAGTCTTGTTGCTTACAAAACTAGCAAATCAGCGCGGAATCGTCATCGTCACTGTCAAAACCCGCACAAGACATGAGCCCATTTTTTGCATGTGACACATGAACACCAACTCTCAATCGACTGTGAGTAAGACTCAGTGCAGTAAAGGCAAGTCGTATCATCTTCCGAGTAATCGTCCCCTTGTTCTTTTTTACTGGACTTTGATTTTTTTCTTTTCCTTTACCTTTTCCTTTTATTTTTCCTTTACGGGAAACCATTGTGCCCCACTCGTGCCCCAAAGCACATGCTTCTAAAAATCAAGAGAAAGAAGTTTATGCTTTTTACATTATTTCATTCTAAAAATACAGTCGACCCCCCTATAACGCGGTAGATACATTCCGCTTTTTACGAAATTCATGTTCTACGAGCCCTTAAATACATGAGCAAATCATAGCCGGGCATCTGTACCGTTTACGGACTACGGCTGTTTGAAAGGTTTTTTTTCCATAAAATTAATCGATTCTAGACTAATTCCATTCAACATTTCCAAAATACGTATAATTTTTTGGGAAAAATCCGTATAAACTATGCTATAAACAAAAAAATTGTAAGATTACTTACCGAGTGTGCCATTGCTTAAGCTTGTTTTCGTCGCGAAGCGGCACATCGAACGGCGGGCGCGTTTTCTGACAAGTTATTTTTCTGCGAAAAATTCGCTGAACTTTGGAGACATCATTAATAGAAATAATTTTTATGGCCGTTGAATAAGAAATGTTTTATTCACAAGAAATGTATAAAATTACAGTACTGTATTAGACTTACAGTACCTAATTTATATACTGTACAGCAGGGGCGTGCCGTGACATTTGATGATAGGGAAGCTATGTTTCTGTAAGCCGACATCCAGGGGCAATCAGTCAATTGTGCGTCAGTGATGGTCTAGGGTCCATTCGTATCGTTTATTCGATAAGCCAGTAAAAACCGTAGACTTCTCTAAATGCATTTTTAATATCACAATTACATTCCGAATTGCTAGCCACGATATAAGGGCTACAATTAAAAATAAAATAATAAAAACTTACTTGGTGAAATAAAATATGTGGTGGATGTACTGGTGTGAAATGTTCAACGCGGACAGGTAAACACATACACGTTTTACCAATTAAACGAGTTTAATTTCGCGCTGAATTTGAATTATATATACAGAATATGTTCGGATTCTCGCTGTTCTCCTTCAAACGGTTCCACAATCTTCAGTGACCAGGTATATCAATAGACGGTAAAAGTTTATCCTTACTGCATGGGCCGTTTTTTTCTAATTTTGCTGTCTTTAGACACCTCTCTAGTAGACGTGTCCTAAACACATAGAATTATTTGGGGGAGACGCGTATATTAATTAATTAAGAGCTATAAGCGAAAACTCATCGGATTACTTACGACTGTGCACGGTGGAGGCCGCCATTGCTTAACCTTGTTCACATCGCGGAGTAGCACGTTGGATAGAGGACGCTTACAATTCTGTCACGTGACCTCGGTTAAACGTCATCCGGTCACGTGAGTGGTGACGACAGAGCGAGGTGGTCACGTGACTACAGCTCTGACGCAATTCGGACTATACCTTGAGTCACGTGATAGACTACAGTGCGTTCGTTAATAGCGATCGTTCGTAGACATTGCGAACAACGGACAAAGAGGAAAAAAAGATGGCGACGTCCGTAATATCGACAGTATCGTGATGGCGGGATCTATAATTTTAAAATATGCGTTTTTAGAGACAAAATATTAAAAAAGCCTTCCAATAGCATTTTAGTAGTTACGAAAAAAACTTGAGACAACACTTACCAATTACACCGGGTATATATATATATGTATATATATATAATATAATATAATATAATATATTGACGTGCGCTTTCACAACTTGTAATTTTTCATTCATAAAACTACATAATGGACACTAAAACGGAACTATCCGAGCCCACGTTAAAACTACTATTACAAATACCCGTTGTTGCGTCCGACAGCGCGCTTCCCGCCAGAATGTAGAAACGAGTTCGAAATTAGCAGAATTATCCTTTATTGCTAACACGTGACTACTTCTTGGGGGTAAAACGAACTTTGCTCGAGTTACGCTTCCGTAACACCGTAACATTCTATAACGAAATTCACGAGTTAAGATTTGACAACGACGATTTATTTTTCGAGATTAACTTGTTAAAAAGAGAAACAGAATCAAATTACTTTAAAATTCAGATTAAATGTTTATAAATTTATTATCAAAATTTATAAACATATATGTTTTATATAGTCTAACTAATCCTTTAAGTTTAAAAATGTAAAGTTATGTAACAATAATTTATAGATAAGATGTGGGATCGATTNTCATTCATAAAACTACATAATGGACACTAAAACGGAACTATCCGAGCCCACGTTAAAACTACTATTACAAATACCCGTTGTTGCGTCCGACAGCGCGCTTCCCGCCAGAATGTAGAAACGAGTTCGAAATTAGCAGAATTATCCTTTATTGCTAACACGTGACTACTTCTTGGGGGTAAAACGAACTTTGCTCGAGTTACGCTTCCGTAACACCGTAACATTCTATAACGAAATTCACGAGTTAAGATTTGACAACGACGATTTATTTTTCGAGATTAACTTCTTAAAAAGAGAAACAGAATCAAATTACTTTAAAATTCAGATTAAATGTTTATAAATTTATTATCAAAATTTATAAACATATATGTTTTATATAGTCTAACTAATCCTTTAAGTTTAAAAATGTAAAGTTATGTAACAATAATTTATAGATAAGATGTGGGATCGATTGGCTACTACATAAAGACTTCAAACGTCTAGTTTGAAGTCTTTATGTACTCCTTTATGTCGCGTTATTATATATCGCGTTATATTATTATATATCGCGTTACTAGTTGCATGTTTTTATTTCTTGCTTTGATAAAAACATATAACATAGATGCAACACGAAGTTAGAAAAACAATAGAAGAAAAACAATAGATGCAACACGAGTTAGAGCAGTGTTCCTTCATCCAGTTTTTGTTTTTTTTTTTCATTTAATTTCACATAGATAAGACGGATCATCTCTGGTCCGCAGACCACAGTTTGAGTAGCACCGTGTCACGAAGTTCGATCAGTCTCAGGCAAAGGGCGTTATTAAGCCAGACAGCGAGCGACTTTGTTTTAAATTTCTTTTATGAATCGCACAAATTTTATTTCTTATCAGACTTTTCAATTAAACGCGAAAATACCTGTACCTTTTAACCCCAAATGGTTTACAAAAATGAATGAAATCGGAAGTTACGTAGTGGACAGAAAATTGCCAACCGGGATGTACTTAAAGAACGGATAACATAACGTTTCTAGATATTTGGCTGGATTATTAATGCTTAAATGTAACGAAAACGTTCGCTTAGTAAAAGTTTGATATCTAAAAAGGTTTGGTTATTCATATTTTAGAAACGCGAGCTTAAAAACAAATCGTTAAACTTAGAAATTTCTTCCTGTTATTTGGAGTCGAATAAACTCGGAATGAAAAACTGATTGTCGCTTAACACGTTCAAAGTCCTAAAAAAACAGTAAAATTTAAAATGCCTCTTTTGACGCATCACTCAAAGGACGTGACAAGGTTATAAATTTTAAACGTTTCTCGTCATAGCTGTAGGAATGTAAACTTAATAGATCGTCTGTCATTTGCAGGGGCGTGCCGTGACATTTGATGATAGGGAAGCTGTGTTTCTATAAGAAGCCGACATCCAGGGATTTAAAAAATTAATAATTTTGTATGAAAAATAAATCATTAAAAAAAAATTGTCTACATCCCGTTCCGCCCCGCACTCAGGGCAGAACGGGGTATAAGATTAGTGCTCAATTATTAGAAAAAAAAAATATTAGTCTTGTTGCTTACAAAACTAGCAAATCAGCGCGGAATCGTCATCGTCACTGTCAAAACCCGCACAAGACATGAGCCCATTTTTTGCATGTGACACATGAACACCAACTCTCAATCGACTGTGAGTAAGACTCAGTGCAGTAAAGGCAAGTCGTATCATCTTCCGAGTAATCGTCCCCTTGTTCTTTTTTACTGGACTTTGATTTTTTTCTTTTCCTTTACCTTTTCCTTTTATTTTTCCTTTACGGGAAACCATTGTGCCCCACTCGTGCCCCAAAGCACATGCTTCTAAAAATCAAGAGAAAGAAGTTTATGCTTTTTACATTATTTCATTCTAAAAATACAGTCGACCCCCCTATAACGCGGTAGATACATTCCGCTTTTTACGAAATTCATGTTCTACGAGCCCTTAAATACATGAGCAAATCATAGCCGGGCATCTGTACCGTTTACGGACTACGGCTGTTTGAAAGGTTTTTTTTCCATAAAATTAATCGATTCTAGACTAATTCCATTCAACATTTCCAAAATACGTATAATTTTTTGGGAAAAATCCGTATAAACTATGCTATAAACAAAAAAATTGTAAGATTACTTACCGAGTGTGCCATTGCTTAAGCTTGTTTTCGTCGCGAAGCGGCACATCGAACGGCGGGCGCGTTTTCTGACAAGTTATTTTTCTGCGAAAAATTCGCTGAACTTTGGAGACATCATTAATAGAAATAATTTTTATGGCCGTTGAATAAGAAATGTTTTATTCACAAGAAATGTATAAAATTACAGTACTGTATTAGACTTACAGTACCTAATTTATATACTGTACAGCAGGGGCGTGCCGTGACATTTGATGATAGGGAAGCTATGTTTCTGTAAGCCGACATCCAGGGGCAATCAGTCAATTGNACCACGCTACTTTTTAACCTTCAGATCTGGCAACACTGGAATCAACGAAGAGAAGAAACGAAGTTTTAAATCCGTCTCCATTAAAGGGTTGTTCACAAGAGTTTTTTGGATAGACAGACTTTTAACTTTAACTAAATCACTATAGTTTCAAATTTGGTGTGCATCAACGAGATCGTTTGCAACATGGAAAAAAGAAAGGAAAGGTATTTGTTAAAACTACGCGCGCTATTTATTGTATCATTGATTTCTCTAATTACGTGCTTTTATCAATTTTAAAATAAGTACATGTGTCTATAATTATTACAGATGGTGAAGTGTATGGGTTTACGGAATATTATACCGTTTACCACAGAGTATTTTGTCCACCCTAAAAACAGACTGTTCGTAACAACACCAATGTCCAGAAGTCAAGATTCCGAAATAATGATCCATTATTTCGGCACATTTTTAGTGTTTTAGAGGTATTTTAAAGACGAAGAAGGGAAATTTATCAATGATTTTGGATTAGATTTAAAACATTCTTAGATGATATATAAGTAATGCAGTTGCTAATAAAAAAAAATTGAGTTGTATCTTAATAACAATGTAGAAAGTAATAGAAGCAATAAAAGAAAAGGTAAAACAAATTACAAGCTAATGCAAAAAGTATTTTAGAATTGCTATGTAATTTAGCAACTATATCAGTAATTCTCCAAAAATATAATGAAATTAGCTCTATGATAAAATTACTACAAAATGCTAGGATTAGTGCTTTTGATAAGCTGAATAGAAATATGAAATAGATTATCCCAGTTATAAGATACTACAGCCTTTATTTTTAAGTGAATTTCTCCTGTTTGCGTTTTAGGTGACGATGATTGTTTTTGTTCATCCTTGCCAGTTCTGTTCGGAGATAGTATTTTTGTAGAATTAATCTGAGACTGAAAGCGTTTATGGCAAATAAAAGTGTTCATTGAAAGTTTGTGTTTTTTTGTTTTTTATATTACGGCTTGTATATTGTACTTAAACTTATTAATAGACTAATAATTTATGGGTAGATTTTTAACTTATTCAATGTAGTAATTTCCAACTTTAAATGATTCAAAATTATAATGTATGTAAATAGAGTCAAATTAATTTATCAGTGGCTGAATGGATAGCAACATCATCCACTGATAGCTGTTCCTGGACACACATTCTAATTGTGATATGAATTAAATCAAAATATAAAAAGACGAGGCTTCTCAAATCAAACTATATTAGTTATTAACGCAGTATCAGCGTGTAGTCTGAGCGAGGCTGCTCACACAGTGGCGTGCCGTCATTAGAAGCGGTGGATGCGCCGTTCCCTTGTATTTTCTAAAAAATAAATACATATTGTGTGATTATTTTCATAAAATTAATATTTTATTATAACCGCATTATGTATCTTATTACAAAAGATAAGATTGCTATTATATATTCGAATATTAGTGGTGGAGTGGAAACGCTGTATTGTCAACATCCAAAAAGTCAGATTCGCGCATGCGCTTTACAGAGCACCAACCTCACCGCCCGCCTGCTAGATATTTGGCCGCCCTCGCCCGATTACGTGAATCACGAGTAGATTTATAACTTAATCCAACCGATAAGAATTTACCTGTATGTTTTTATGATAGTTTTCTGTATAGTTGGCAGGAGTTTTAAAAAATCCGTTAAAATATTTGATATATTTATTCCGCTCTCCGATTTTATATTACTCCCGGATTTCAATGTTAAATCAGTGATATTACGATTTTGTATATCCCATCTCTTAAGGGGATGTAGAAAAAGAACGTGTATAATTCTTGTACAATGTTAAAAAATTAACCGTTATCTAACAATCTTTCTAGATATTTGGCTGGATTCTTAATGCTTAAATGTAACGAAAACGTTCGCTTAGTAAAAGTTTGATATCTAAAAAGATTTGGTTATTCATTTTTTAGAAACGCGAGCTTAAAAACAAATCGTTAAACTTGGAAGTTTCTTCCTGTTATTTGGAGTCGAATAAACTTGGAATGAAAAACTGATTGTCGCTTAACACGTTCAAAGTCCTTAAAAAGCAGTAAAATCTTATAATTTACTCAAACGTGGGTGTAGCAGCCTTAAAACTTTTCTAGAAAATTACTTTCTTAAAAAGAGATTTTATAGAAAAGTGTTATTAAACTTTTAATATTATTGTTAACGTTTAAATGTTTGAGAAAGGAATGTAACTAAAATTAAGAAACGAAAAAACATTTATTATATTTGAAACTAAATCAGTATACATAAAAATATATAATTTTTTGAGTCTATTTCTTTTTATCCTTTTTACAGACCAACTCAGAAGTAACAGCAAATTAGTTTGAAGATATAAAAAAATCTTCTTAAAACATTATATATAGATTATTAAAAAAGTAACACAAAGTTCAAAATGATCAAGACGCCGACCTTTTATTTTATGATCTGGCGCTTTCACAATAAAACAATGATTAAAAAATTTTTCACAATATCTACAGCGAATAGAAAATAGAAGGATTAATTCTTTCTGCTATACTTTGGAAGCGTCAGTGATCAGTAACGAAGTCATGTTTCACATCACGTGGTTCTTCTCTTTAAAAACACAATTAAGACCCGAAATGCATTTCCTCCATCAATAAAGCTTTTATCGTGTATCAATAACTGTTCCTTGTGTGATATGTTACTGAAAAAAGACAAATAACTTTTAATTTTTTAAAATTGCAAGTTAAGATTAAAATATTACAACAGCTTATATTATAAAGACACTTACCTTAAAAGGGCCTTTTGCGTATGCAGCTAATATACAACTTTTCCGAAACTAGTAACCCGGAGGGTAAAGATTCGCAGCGGCAACTTGAAAGTGGTGCAGTCGAGAACCCATGTCCGGATATTTGGCTTTAAAAAGATATTCAGCCAAATATCCGACCATGTGTTCCTTTCGAACACCGTACCGGGGAACGTTTGCGCGCACCTCCCGCCACATCCTCTCGATCGTGTTGGTGTGGGAGCCCGTCTGGGGATCAACAAAGTTATACTTGTGATTAACTGTCAGGTGATGAAAGCCTTCAGTTTGAAGGCAATCATACGCCTTCCAGCAATCACTAATAACCGTTGTCCCCGGAAGCACCCACTCCTTCAGGACCGAAAGTAGCGTTTGACTATCGCGTGTTTCCACCGGTACCAAGAACCTTTTTCGAGACTCTCTCTCGATACCCCCGAAGATCCATTGACCTTCGATTATTCTCCCCTTATTGTACTTCCGCCGTCCGATTTTTGCCTCATCTACCTCGACAACCCGGCCTTCCCCTCCGAGTTTCTCGGTTTGGGAGGACACATCGTGGACGCATACTTCTCTGTAAAAAGAGTACCAGTCCACGATGGTTCTGTTCGAAAGGCCGAGAAATCGATGTAGTGTGGCTTGTCTCGGAGGCTTCCATACCAATAAGGAGAAAATAAATCTCCAGAGGGTAACGAGAGAAATATGCGAATGGCTGAAAAAAAGTACCCGCCCAAATGGACTTGCTCCACCCGCAAGGTGCCGCACGTTTCTTACCCTTCCGGATTACTTTTCCGCAACGGAATAATTCTCGTCCTCCTTCTGCTCTTAGTAGGTTGCCACACCGTCCGCAGTTCGTTTAGTTTCGCCAAATGCCGTGGTGTAGCAATTCCTCTTTTACTCTCTCTTCCGAGAATGCCGTTGCCTCGAAATAATTGTACTGGCATCCCGAGCAGCGCACTGTTGACATTCTCGTCAAATTAAAGTTTCAGTCAAATTAAAGTTTCAGTACAGCAATACTGTAAACGAAATTTTACGTGTGATGCCTTTTATAGACACGCTCGCGCTTACCAGCCATTCACGAAGTGAGAAATTTCCGTGCTAAACATCTACCAATCACAGAGTTTCAGATAATTCGGACCTAAAAGATCAACCATTCCCTTAGGGCTTTCCATACATGACGTCCACATTGGAAAGGAAGGAGAGCGTTATGACAAGTCGGACAAAGGGGGGGATTGAGCATTAGTGGACATCCGTTTTATTTCATTAAATTTTATACAGTTTATACTAGTGATGCCACGAATAGTGATTTTGCCGAATACCGAATACCGAACATTCGGCTACGCTCTTGGCCGAAGCGCCGAATATTCGGCGGCCGAATGTTCGGCAAAATATGTGTACATTTCGCGGGTGATATGTTACGACCTGATACATTGCGGTGGGTGCGGTAGCGACACTGCGGGCACATTTGTTTTATTTGCGAGTAGATCATGTCACAACATGCATTATTTGTTCATTGTTACATCAAATTGCGTTACTAATTATTACATAAAAAATATCACTGTATCACTTTATATGAAAACTGTTCGCCTAGATCGGACGGCAGACCTTTACAAGTGGTGGTCAGCAAACGCAAAACAGTATCCAAGCCTGACAGAATTCGCTAAGATTTATCTATCGTCTCCC
>NW_019384404.1:408900-424981 GCF_000671375.1 Centruroides sculpturatus | reverse complement strand
TGACGACTCCTATAAATCGGGTTATCCGATAAGAATAAAATACAATACCAATATAGCCCTATCGTTGAAAAAATTCGCTTATTTTTGCTCACCTCGAGTTTTGCTTAGTAGAAATGGCTAAAAAGTGCGCAAAATACGTACGGAAATACGGTATTACAGCACCACCTGTATTGGACGACCACCTGTCTAAAAGACCACTTTTTTAAGGAACCGTGGGTGGTCGCCGTAGACAGGTTTTACTGTATATAATAAAAACAAAGAATAAAATAAAAACAAACTTAAACTAAAATAAACTGATAAATATCAACTAATACAATAAAATTAACGTGTAAATTATGAGTTTCCTGCAGATTTTTTTAATAATATACTTCCATGTCAATAGAAGGCCTTCCGCGTCCCTCGCATTAATACCAGTCTCTTCTAATTTGCTCTTATAAATCTCTATTTTCTCAGCTGTCTTTTCTAAAGTTGGAAATCTCACTGGCTTGATAATGTCCGCATCATCCCATTTAACTACCGAACTTTGTGCCTGAGCCATCTGGGACAGTACCGTCGCGTTCGAACTTTTTTTTTGATGTTGTAACGCCGATATAATCTTTCCTAATCACCAGTTGCGGGTTTTCGTATGGTATCCTATACACACCTGCCTTTTGAACGTGAAATTTGAGTGTAAGACTAAAGGAGCATAAGTTAACGTATTAATTAATATTAAAAGTTTAATAACACTTTTCTATAAAATCTCTTTTTTAAGAAAGTAATTTTCTAGAAAAGTTTTAAGNACCATATTAGTTCCTTAGTTCCCTGGCCACGCCATAGTTTCCTGCTCTGTACTGTACAGTACATAACAGAAGAAAAGTAATATTATGTAAATACAAGATTAAGTAGCCGAAGTTTAAACTATTATGTAAATTCATATTGATTATAATAATAATAATGAAAACTGTTTGTTTTCCAGTCTAAAGCTAGGCTTTCCGGTCCGAAAAATGCATAATTTGTAATCAAAATAAATAAGAATAAAGTTGTCTTCCGATTAAAATATGTCCTGTTAAAATCGGTATAAACGTGGCTCCGATTGCACGAGTATATCTTAATTAAAGAAAAGAATTTTTTAAAAGTTTTTTCAAAAATTTTAATTGATCCGGAGATTTAAAAACGTTGCTAAAATGATATTTTAGGAATATGATAATTCTAAATCGCGTTTAAATTTGAATTTAAAAATTCGATTGCCGCAGAACGGAATCTTTTCTTTAAATATCGTTCGAAACGTCGAATTCCGTCATTCTGCTTCTGCTGCAAAAAACGGAAAGATAGGCATGGACGATCGTAGTAGTAAAAAAGAATCTGAAGAAAAGAACGAGTCAATAAAAATGACTGCTTCAGACGAAAAAATGCTTAAAAAATTTAAGGAAGAGAAAAAAAAAATTGTCGACGCTGATAAAAAGATTTCCGACTGCAGAAGAAAAATCGTCGACGCAAAACGAAAAATCGTCGACGCGAGGAAAAACATAAAAAAGATCTTTTTAAAAAATCACATGAAAAAGGTAATTGGAAAATCGGGAATGTCGAAAACATCAAAAGGTAAAAGAAGACGATCAAAATTAGAAAAAATAGAGAAAAGTAAGAAAAGTGACAGGAAGAGAAGACGACCTGGTAGAAGGGCTAATGGTAGCAAAGATTAAGCAGGGGGCGTCGACAAAACGGTAAGCTTGAACGAGAAGCGGTCTTCAATTGCTAGATTTTTGTAATGTAGCAAACAAACGGCTCTTTTCAGAGCCATTTTTTATTGGTGAAAAGTAGTCAAATCGATTCTAATAAACAAGGCTTAATGTCGTAGATTCGGTTTGATTTTAAATTTTGAAGCGTTTCGAACGTCGTTTAGAGTGAAATTTGACTTTTCGATTATTTATTAATTGAATTTTTACTAATTAAAATTGTCTTTTGGATATATTTAAGATGTTTTTTGCGTTTATATAAACATACGAATTATGTTTATTAAAGATTTAATAAGTGTACGTTGTTTAGAGAAGTGAAGGATCGAAAACAGAAGAAATTTCGCACTAAATAGATATTTATGAAATAGCACCTATTGTTTTCTTTAAGGTTTTTATTTGTCGGAATAATATTAACATATTGATAGGCCAGTCTATGAAAAATTACGGGTCACGAGTCCGGAAATCATAAATGCTTAGTGTGTGTAGACATTTAACAAAAGCCGAATTATGTTTCTGCCCTAAGGTCCTTTATGTTTTATCCTGGTAATATCGATATAAGCTTTTGTATTAATGAAAATAATTAGTTCCGAATTCGATACTCCTTCAACGTTACATTAAAACACAGACGTTATTAGTTATATTTTTAATTTACATACTAATATAAAATTTTTAAAATTTAATTAATAGCGCTTTAAAGAAGAAAGCATCAACTTATGAACATTTTATGGTCTGTGTTTTAATACAGTATATTGCTTTTCATGACAGAAAAGCATTAGAATAAAAATAGTTAGAATAATTATCTACACTATTCGAAATAATTTACGTGAAATTATATTACAAAAAGCTATATTATGTCATATCAAAAAGTACTCAGCAAATCATTATACAAATAAATTAACACCTTATTCTTGCCGAGAAATACAATTTAATTCAAACTAACGTTTTCAGCCTGATTCACAGGCCATCATCAGGTTTAGAACAAATTTGAATTAAAGGATTCCATCAATGGAATACAAAATTCAAAATAAAATATGTAACGGTTTAAGATAAAACAAAAAATAAAAATAAAATTAAAATATTAAATAACATAAAACAAAATACAAATACAAAAATGTACATAGAAGTATTAAGAATACAATTTCTAACACATCCAATATAACTACTATTTTGATTGGTTAGAGCTCTTAATAAATTTTTTAACTATAAACTTCCATGCAGAGGAAAGACTTTCTGCATCCCTCGCATTTAAACAGCCCTCTTGTATTTTACTCCTATAAATCTGCAACCTTGCAGATTTATAGGAGTTGACTAGGGCTGATAAAAGTAAACAACTGGTCATCATGAAAAGACATACTTATAACAGAGCACTAATGGATTACATCGAAAAGACAGAGTGTGAAAGGGTCAACAGCAAGATTATTGGAAGTTTGGATAGAAAAGTCAGGAAGCTAGAGGTCTCTAAACTTTCCAAAGCTTTGCCTTTTCTCAAAAAATGCAGGAACCCTAGACCTGGAACACCTAGGTTGTTTGCTTTTGCTAAAGTACATAAAACCGGTAAAGAAATAAGACCGGTTGTAGAGAAATGCAAAGGTCCCACGTTTGTATTAGAAAAGAAATTGCATAAGTATTTATCCTCCCAGCTGGATACGAATAATCTAGTTGCACGTGATCCTATGAAAGCGGTCAAAGATCTGCGAAATATTGCATTAATGGAGGATGAAGTTGCAACTGTTTTCGACTATGAGAACATGTATCCTTCAGTAAAGATAGAATCATGCGAGGAGGCTCTTTTGGATTTCTTATACGGCAATAACTCGGAGTTGCTTAGTTATACCGAGGAAGTAGAGAGTATGGCTAGTTTGGTGTGCCGTGAATGATGTTTCGGTTTTAATGGACGATCTACAAACAGAGAAGAGGGGTCCCTATGGGAAGCCCGCTCTCAGGGATCCTATGCGAATTGGTAGTTAGAAGACTGGGAAGAATAATTTTACATGGTTTTAAGGAAGATGTCATGTATTTTAGCAGATACGTTGATGACATATTTATATTATGGAGAAATAACAGCAGGATTAAGGATTTTTTGGATAAAATCAATGATAACAATGATGGCCTTACTTTAAGGTTGGAGCAGAAGAGTTCCTTGGATCTGCATTTTCTAGACATCGGTATTAAATTCAAAAAAGGCCACCTGTCCACTAGCGTTTTTATTAAACCATCCCACAGCCCATTGTATATTCCATCACATTCCAAGGATCCGTATAAATATAAAATTGAAGCTTTCAGAGCTTTAATAAGAAGGGCATTTTTGTATTGTGAAACGGTACAAGACAGGAGTAAAGAAATAGATAGAATAATAAGCGTGGCCAAGACCCTAGGTTACCGAAAAAACGCAATTCTGGGAATGGTTAAGAAGTTTGAAGCGAACATCAAGAAAGGGTCTTTTAAAAATGCTTCCGCTGGAATCGTAAAATTTACTTATAATGAAAGTATGAATCGTGTCATGAAAGAGATTGCTCGCAGGAAAGGTTCGAAAATGCTTATAAAAAGGGCCCCTAATTTATACAAAATCCTCAGGAACGATAAGGATGATATAATGTCGGAAGAGAAAGCAGGAGTTTATAGAATTCCTTATGAGAATATGCAATTGGGCGTTAAAAAAGACTATATTGGAGTAACCACCAGGAATTTAGGGCTTAGAATCAAGGAGCATAGTTATAACATCAGAAAGGAGTCTAATGCAACAATTTTATCCCAAATGGCGCAAACACCATGATCTGTAGTCAGATGGAATGAAGCAGCCATCATAAAACCTTTATCTTCTCCATCTTTGGCATTGACAGCGGAAAGGTTGCAGATTTATAGGAGTAAAATACAAGAAGGCTGTTTAAATGCGAGGGATGCAGAAAGTCTTCCCTCTGCATGGAAGTTTATAGTTAAAAAATTTATTAAGAGCTCTAACCAATCAAAATAGTAGTTATATTGGATGTGTTAGAAATTGTATTCTTAATACTTCTATGTACATTTTTGTATTTGTATTTTGTTTTATGTTATTTAGTATTTTAATTTTATTTTTATTTTTTGTTTTATCTTAAACCGTTACATATTTTATTTTGAATTTTGTATTCCATTGATGGAATCCTTTAATTCAAATTTGTTCTAAACCTGATGATGGCCTGTGAATCAGGCTGAAAACGTTAGTTTGAATTAAATTGTATTTCTCGGCAAGAATAAGGTGTTAATTTATTTGCTATATTATGTCTTTTAAAATATATTTTTTTAATATCCAAATCTATATAATTGATAGAAATCAATGTTTAATTAATATAATGCATATATTATATTAATATAATTACAAATTGATGTATGTAATTTATAGTATTATCTAATTAAAATGTAATTTATTATGTAAAAAATTAAAATATTTACGAAATAATATAACTTGATATGCAACTCGATATATCACGTTTTATTTAATGTAAGTTGACTTGATATTTTCATAAACACTTCTTAGAATTGAATAAAATATTTTGAACCTTATCTAAAATAAATATGGGCTATTTTTATTAAAATCTGATATTAGAAAGAGCACTTATAAATACTTAAATGTTCAACAATTATAACATCAATAAACAAATAAAAAAATTAATTTACGAGTTGCGTGAGGTAGTGATAACCCTGTATACCAGTCGACCTCCCTATAACACTGTTGATAATTCCGTTTTATATGAATTCCATGTTGTACGAGTCACTTAGATTTTACAAATACGTGAGCCGTTCACAGCCCGGCACACGTATTTGTAAAATCTAAGTGACTCGTACAACATGGAATTCATATAAAACGGAATTATCAACAGTGTTATAGCGGGGTCGACTGTAATTGTGTACAAAATTTTTTAATACGCTAGTAATTAAGAAATTGTTGAAAATTAGGTTTTTGTAGAATTTTTACGTTATTGTAATTATTCATTGCATACATACATTATTGATGAAAATAGACCACAATAAAAATTTCTTTATAATATATTGAAATATTAATACATTTAATTTTTTGATGAAATTACAAATTTATTTAAGTTAACGTATAGAATTTTGATATTTGTTTTATTGTATATAATAGTGTATAAGCAGACATAGCGAGCGTTATATGAAAGGTGGCCATATTTTTGCCTCGAACCCATAAGGTCACTAATACGGTTAATGACCAAGCGGTTAAAGTTGGCAATCTACCGCTCTGGGGACCGGAATCGATTCTGGACGGGTCGAGAAACACCAGAAATTTGTCGAGAGGTCGTCCGTCTATATATATCAGGTCCCGTCTATTACATTTGTCGGCCATTCTGTTGTGGGTCTGGCCGAATCCGTAATAGGCTTACTAAAACGACCCTGTTAGTGCCCACACAGCGGAAAAAGTAAAAAAATATGCTCAGTTTACGGAACTTTCCGGCATAAGATTGGTTTGGTTTGATTTATTTGGTTACGGCGGGCGATTTGTCTATGGAATGCTTCCCAAGAGGACTTTTATGGGAAACTGGCGGCCCCTATTTAGGTTTTATAAATGTGAAGACAACGCCGAAAGCTAAACATGGCTTTCGGCATTTCGAAGTTATCGAAGTGCGTTCTCAAAACTCAATACCATTTTGACTTACAAACATGCAAAAGGCATTAAGAGTGTGGAATTTAGGCTATATCAAGACGAATATAAAATTCGATTTAGCAAGAGATTCGAGTTTAATACAGTTCGATTCATTGAGAGTCAACTGCATGTAAAAGAATTGTCTCCCACATGTTACACTATAACAAAGTCTGTGTGATACGCTGGAAAAATTTTTTATGAATAGTCTGGGTCAAATCTCTTGAAGATTCCATTAACCATCTATCACCGATAAACTTTTAGAAAGTAAAAATGTTTTGAGAGTTTTATCAGCAAAAAGTACTAAAAATACTATAATTTTTGAAGCCCAAATGAAAACAAAGATCTTTCAATAAGCACTGAGTTCGTACTCTTGTAGTCGGAATGGACTTTATTCTTTTCTTTCCTTTTGTGCATAGACGAGAATTTAAATCGAAACAAAATGTAATTATATACAAGTGAAATGATTGTGTTATAGAGGTTTTCAGAACTCTATCATCAAAAATATTGTAATGACCGGCGTTCACTACGATGGTACACTGGACAGAGCAACATAACACGAGAGCGGAGATGCCTCCAAGGAGGACTTTCTATGGAGAAACTGTCTCTAGTTAGGTGTTAGACACGCGAAGAAAATCCAGTAAATTGCATTCAAATAGCCCGTTGATAAGCGCGAATCTTAAACCAACTTTCAATGCTTGTTGGTTTTAATCACTCGGCCACTGATGTCGAGTGATTAAAATAAGTACTCGAATACTTTTATTGCATTACAAAAATAAGTAATTAATAAAAGTATTCGAGAAATTTTGTCAAGAGAAACCTAGAAGAATTTTTATGAGGATAAAAAGAAGAAAAAATTTCTATCGTAAACGTGCACGAAATGAATAACAAAGATGACGCGAGTACCGAAAACAACAAAATATACATAGAGAAGATACTGTACTTGATTGAAATTTGAATAAAACATTACATTTGATGATTAAAATGAACGATACTAATTTCAATACAAGTTGTTCATTTTAAGAGCAGCGGCATAACTAGGCTTGGCAGAATTCTTCAATGCAAAGGTCCAAGAAGTTTCCGCTTTTTGGATGTTCTTAAAAATTTGTATTAAATTTTTTTTGAAATTATGTATATCATAGCATTACCAAATAAGGTTTATTTATGTCGTGTAAAAAATGGCTTTTTATTTCCATTTTCACTCATTTCGTCATATGGACACTAAGAAGTCATTTTCATACATTCGGACTCCCATTGTGGGTCTGGGAAGCAAAAGTCAAAGATAAAAAAATTGCATGACCGATTTGTAAACAGAAAAATAGAACATAATAATAATATTTTGTTTTGTATATTTATATCATAAGAAATGAATTTTTTATTAAATAAAAATCTAGAAAAATTATAAAAATTTTATTATTACTTTAATTAAAAAAATAAGAGTAAATATAATATTTTCTGTTTGCTTTTTTAAAAATTTGAACTCGTTGCCATAAGCAAGAAACAAAATGGCAGTTAGGAGGCGATAAGAAAAACCTCTCTATTCTAATAATGATCATGTTTATTTGATTAGATACATATTTTTAGTATTTTTGAAAGAAACATTTATTAATTAGAAAAAAACATGAGACTTTTAAAACCCAGTTGGGTTTCACACGACGGTACGAGAGGTACATGAGAATTTTAACAGGTCATCCTATATTTTCTGTGGATATCATTCTGATGGCTCAAGATTTGCAACTGGAGGTCAAGCTATATAAACTAAAATTCACTGTAATTTAATATTCTCTTATGTTTTTATTACACTTTTTATTGTGTCAAACAGTTCATTTGACTTTCTTTCATTAGTTTTACATGTAAATATGGCTTTTATGTTGGTTTAGGTGCCGATACAGGGAGAATTGTTATATGGAATATGGCTCCGGTTATGAACAAAGATGATGAGAAAGATGAAAATGTTCCTAAATTGTTGTGTCAAATGGATAATCATCTTGGCAAGTTTAAAAATTGTTTTTTCTTTTTTCTTTTTGTCAATGTGTTAAGTACAGTCGACCCCCCATAACACTGTTGATAATTCCGTTTTATATGAATTTCATGTTGTACGAGTCACTTAGGTTTTACAAATACGTGTGCCGGGCTGTGAACGGCTCACGTATTTGTAAAATCTAAATGACTCGTACAACATGGAATTCATATAAAACGGAATTATCAACAGTGTTATGGGGGGTCCGACTATTATCAGTTTAATTAACAGTTTTTTTTTTTTTAAATTAAACTTTATAGATAAAATTAACATAATACGTACGTTTTCTTATAAAGATTTTCTTTTATTTTTCGTGTAATAAGTGAATGCGTGAATATTAATACATATAATACATAAAAATTTAAATATTCATTAATTATAAATAGAATATAAGTAGGTTTAGAGAAAATTTTGATCACTTAGTTTTAATAGAGATATATAATATGAATTTATTATTTAAACTTTTTCAATGTAAGTTTTTCTTCAAAAAATATCTGCCACAATTTAATAGTAATATTTTTATTATAATTTATAATTATAATCAAATTTTTAATGTTTTAAGTAATTTAGTGCAGGTTCTATTACATTTATGTTTAGTAATATAAATTTTTAATTATATCTTGATTAATGTTTAGACACTTTGTGAAAACTTGAAATTAAATATCATATGTCAATTTCTTGTTACATTTTTTATACCTACAATAAACAGATCTCTTTATTAGAATAGTGTTTATTTTTCTGTTTGGAATTAAATTTTTAATAATATTTATTATTAACAAACAACTCTACGAAAACCCAATACATTATATTACTAAAGCCAAGCACTTAATTTTTAATATTTAAATTCAATACACATATTTTGTACTTTTATTTATATGTTTTGAATAAATATAATTTCTGTAAAAAAATTTTTTTAATACGTATTTAATTGCGGCTCGCGAAAAATTTCAAATTTTGAAAAATGGTCGGACTATCAAGGAGCTTGGCCACCCTGGCCATATATCTTTCAGATCAAGCTTGCCCACCAGTGGCTAAGAGGTTTCATTTCCTAAACACTGAAAGTTCGGTCTTGTGTTTACACCTTGCCAGGACGGGCTGGCCAGGTGGAGTTTTCGGGTTTTCATCCACATCTGTAATGCTTGAAAAGAGACCAGTTAACCTTAAAAACACTTCCAAGAAGGAATCCCCCGGGTAGATTGCCTAAGCGTTGCGTAACAAAACAAACCAGAACGATTGCTTACCACTAGTCAAAAGACTAAAACAATCGAACGCTAGTAGTTAGCGCAGGGTTGCCGTCTCTCGAAGATAATTCACGTGTGGAGTTTTCTGGGTTTTTATTGCGTTTGTAACATTTAGAAGCAGTTTCCCGTGTCTTGGTAAAAATTATCTTTTGGAAGATCACCCATTTTTTACGTTACTGCACACAAAAATCAGACTGATCGAATCATTGTGTTACACTGCTTTCTTGCTTGGTACGGTGACCTGCAATGGCGATTCCGAATAATAAACGACAAGCCATTCTGTGCATGTATTACTAATTCGGGTGAATTGAAACATGAATGTTGTTTAATTAAGATTCCTAGCATTGTATTTTTTTTCTATATCTCGAAGCAGTAAAAACAAAACGCAGAAAACAAATTGAAAAGAACAATGCTCAAATCTGGTTCGTAGATCTGTAAAATGGCGTAGCTTTTAGTACAAGTCAATTATCTAACAGAAATGCTTCTTAGAAATTCCGTGTTTAAAGTCGATTTTCAGTGGATACCGTAAGAAAGTTACTACAAATTCACCGATCAATGAGTGGACAAAGATTTGATAAGAGAATAAGTACAAAATTCCTGAATCAAATATTGTACTTGCAAAGGAGAAAGTTATACACGAAGAATTGCATATCAATGTGCTTAATTAATAATACATTCAAGTTGACCGACTCTTCTGAGTTCCTTAGAAAAGCACAAGATTTATGAAAGGGGAGTGCTCAGAGGCTGACCAAAATAATTATAAGAGCATTTCACATAGTCATGACAAGTGATGAAACGGAATATTTTCGGACATTTAGGATATTGCGAACATCCTAAATGTGTCGTTAGCCTTCCTAAATATGAAAAGGAGATGAAAAATAGTTTTTACTATTTTTCAGACCTTTCGAGTATACAGAGTCTGAGTGAAACAAGCAGAAATGAACTAGGTCTATAATGTTTCTATGCGAGATTAATAAAAATAATTCCTTCTCAATCATTTTGAAATGAATTTCAATTTATTCTGCTTTGAAAAAGTCATCGTTCGAATACAGGTGAAAGTATTCATACTACTAGCAGATAAGCCCAGAGTTGCTCCGGCAAAAAGTAACAATAGCGAAGATTAAGATTATTACATTATAGCCAATGTTACCCATAGTAGTAGTAGGAAAAGGGGTGAGTCTAAATCACATCATTTTTTATCAATTTTTATATAAATTAATTAAAAAATTATATGAATTAATTAAAAAAATTAAATAAATTGATTAAATAATTAATGTGGTTTAGAATCACCCATTTATATACTACTTACTAATGGATCAATGAGTCATGTTCACGGATTCGCGTCTGACCACATGATTGTTTGTAGAGATTTCTGCTGTTTCTTTACGTATCTAACACTTATACTGGGATACCAATTTGTTTTTATATTTGTGTTAATAAAGTATACTGTTAATTGTACAATAATATGTTTTGCAAATTTATGAAAATATTATGATTTTTCGTTTACTAAAAATAGTTACTGTAGGTTTAGTCGGTTGTCATGGAGAAAATCGATTAATAAAAGTAATAATTTCGTTAACATAATATAAGTAATTATTTCATTTTCTGTGTATCTATAGACAGCAGATGTAATTTGGACACAATCTACGTTCAATAAATTGTATTTTTTTCAAATATAAGATAATAAATGTCAAAAATAACAATTACAACATACAGGAAGAATAAACACAAGTAGCCATACGCGAAAGGAAATAAAGCTAAGATTGTATAATCAAAAGAACAAATTGATTTTTAAATAATTATGTTATTTTAACATTCCTTATCATTTAAACAGACTGTTTACTGTCTGGATTATGCAAATTGCGTATTTATGTATTGATTAAAGTAAAGGTAAATTAATGTATATTGTGCAAAAATCAATGTTATTTAATAGATTAAAAGTAAGCGCAAATTGTAGTCAAATAATAGTCTGCATTACGTGGTGTCACTGATAACCCATTGATCAATCTTATGTTTAAAATTTTAAAAATGGCCGGTTATTTTACAATTACTCAACATTTTTCAACGAAACCATCAAAACAGGCATAACGAAAATTGCTTTTAAGGATGTATGCAAAAGACGAATTCATAGAGATTGTTTACAAACATTTAAAATGTTTTATTACTTCTATTTGCATCGAGGAAATCTGAAATAATTAGTTCTGGAATTAGAAATTGTTACGAAACAACCACTCGTATTTCGAAAGTTATAATTAAAAAGGTTGTTTATTGGGGAAAAACAGTTTTGACATTTAAATGTAATTTCGGCGGTAAACGTGACTATTTTACTTTAAATATTATGTTTACTGAATTTGAATTATCATTTTAAAACAGATTCTAAACGTGGGTAGAACCTCTTGTCTTGCTTAAATGTTTATTTTTAAAATTTTTCATTATGATAAATGTAATACTTGTCATAAAGGTTACGTGTTTAGATGGTTTTGTCAAAGTTATTCGCTTTTAATTGTTTTTTCTGTACATTTCGGGTATCATTCTCTGTTCATATTTTGATAATTCATCACAATGCTGGTATTCAGTAAAGTCAGAATAGATTATATTGAATTTTTTATGAATAACTCATGTAGTTAACATTTATACAGGGTGCATAGGAAGGTCCCTTTAACCGGAAAATACTCGCGAACGGAGAGAGCTACAGCTATGGAAGTGAGATAACAGTAGCAAAAACTACTAATTTGCGATGGATAGCGTGAATTTTACGTTAAATAAATTAAATCTTATATATAAAATTCTTGTGTCACAATGTTAGTTACCTTACTCCTCCGAAACGGCTTTACCGATTTTTACCAAATTTTATATGCATATTCAGTAGGTCTGAGAATCGGCTACTATCTATTTTTCATACCCCTAAGTGATAACGGTTGTTCACCCTTAACATTTTTTTTTAATTTTTGGACAAAATTTTTTGTTTTTATTTTTCTATAATGTGGCATTAAAAAATACATACAACCCTAAATTTTTACCCTTTTATCACCAACCCCTATTTTTTAGTAGCCATTTTAGTAATTTAATCATTTTTCATCCCGCTCGATAACTGATCAATTATCGTCTTTTTTGTAAATGTTTTTCACTCTATTTCGATTAAAATTTCCCTGAGCTTATGGCAAATCTAAAATTTTTGTATAAAAAAAACATTTATTTTTATTATTAAAGTTTATTCCTGATATATACTTAGTGTTACCAATGTTAGTTTTTTACAATTTTCCGCGCTTTTACTGGTGAGTGATACTCATTTGCCAGACTATACCGGTGTCACTTCCCAGTAAACAGCACGGAGTAGGCATGACACCGAAGCCGGTCTCCTGTTTCTCTCACACAATAAGACTTCTCTCATCACAAATGTCGACGGATATCCAATATACGTCGAAGAAATCCCGATAATGGCGGACAATCATTTATTAAAAATATCAGCAACACAGACATTGACATTGACAATCGTTGGGTGGTGCCGTATTCGCCTCTGCCAGCAAGACAAACAATGCTCATATTAATGTTGAGTTCTGCAGTTCTGTGAAGAGCATCAAATACATTTGCAAGTATGTTTATAAAGGCAGTGATATGGCTGTGTTTAGAGTGGAAAATACTAATGTGAATGCTCCTCCAGTGAATAAAAACGATGAAATAACGCTCTACCAAATTGGTCGGTACATCAGCTCCAATGAAGCTGCTTGGCGTATCTTTGGTTTTCCAATTTATGAACGGGATCCAGCAGTTGTTCAGTTAGCCGTCCATCTTGAAAACGGTCAGCGTGTATTTTTCACGAACGAGACAGCGATTGATCGTGCTATAAATCCACCTAAAACTACACTCACTGAATTTTTTGAATTGTGTAATCGTGCAGATGATTTTGGTGCCTTTGCACGAACATTACGCTATTCACAAGTACCACGCTATTTCACATGGGCTCAAACAAAAAATGGATGCACCGCAAGCAAGGCTCACCAGTTGATGCATGTCTCAATTTATTTTAATCAAACGCCTTGGGCCGATTATTTACAGTCAATCCAAGACACACTGAGTGCTTTTATCTTCGACTGTTGTTGGTTAATATTACTGGCCCATTATCATTTCAAGATATACGTAAAGTGAATGGCCAACAGTATCCAACGTATAAAGATGCATGCCTTGCACTCGGCTTTGCACTCGATATTGTGGGATAATCACAAAGATTCAATGACTGATGATATATTGCATCAACATCGTACACGGTGCAACGATCTAACCATAACATTCAGCGACGCTATGTACAATGAAGCATTGATTGCTATTGAGGATCTTTGCATTGTCATTGCCAACTTATCACTNGCTATGGACAAGGAATGTCCGCATTGTCATGCTCTCAAATTCAATACAAATTCGTCTACTATTCGCTATAGTGTTGACTACATGTTTCCCAGCCCGAGCACAGATATTGTGGGATAATCACAAAGATTCTATGACTGATGATATATTGCATCAACATCGTACACGGTGCAACGATCTAACGATAACATTCAGCGACGCTATGTACAATGAAGCATTGATTGCTATTGAGGATCTTTGCATTGTCATTGCCAACTTATCACTCACACATTTCGGTATGAATTCGCCAAATCGAACTGCATCTGATTTAATGAACACTGAAATGAATCGTGAACTGCAGTACAACACTGTAGAAATGGCAGCGATTGTTACTCGCAACGTCCCACTAATGAATGACGAACAAAGAACCATTTATGACCGCATTATGCTCGCAGTTTCAGCAGGACAATATGGGTTCTTCTTTTTGGATGCACCAAGTGGAACTGGCAAAACATTCCTTATTTCGCTAATTCTTGCTGAAATACAATCAAATAATGGCATCGCATTGGCCGTTGCATCATCAGGCATTGCGGCAACTTTATTGGATGGAGGCAGAACAGCTCATTCAGTATTTAAGCTGCCACTAAATATTGCCTTAAGTTCTTAGCCCGAGTTAACTCGGGCAAGACGAGTGCTTGCGTAGTTCTTCGCCCGAGTATACTCGGGCAACAATAAAAAACTCTCTCGTAAACGTTCTATGCACGATATTACTCGGGAAAAGCTTATTTTGTATTCTATTGGATGTTGTTTATGACATCACAAAATTTTGAAATTATACACCCAATGAAAGTTTAAATTTTGGACAATTTTTGTGGTCCCCACCTATTGAAAAAGTATAGATGATCGAAAATTTCGTGATGTATTTGAATGTTTACGGTAACTGATGCACATCTGTCTAGAAACCGGTCTTCCCCTGTGATTTGTATGAGAATATCCCGCTATTGGCTATGAACAGCTGTTCTCAAGGACATTACGCTAACTACACCGAACAGCTGCGCGTGTCACGTGATCCATCGCGATTTTTTTTATTAGAAAGAAAATTCGTTTTTAAATAATATGCAATAAAGGAAATTAAGTTATATGTTAAAATTTTTCAGAAATCTAATTCATAATTTGGTGTATTAAATGTTTTTTTAATTTTTTGTGGGAGTTTTTCCTGTAAAACACAAAAAAACAATGTTAGGTTAATGAAGTTAATATTAGCATATAATATAAGTAATAACAAGAAAATAAAAAAATTATCAAAAAATAACGTAATACAATTGATTATTTGCAGTAACTAGTTCAGACGTGTGTAGAAAACCTACTTCCCCTCAGGCTGTTGTTGGGAACAACCCGCGAAAGTTTACAATCAGCTGTTTTCAAGGTCGTCCAGTTGTGTATCTGTACTGAAGCTTGTATGGAGTGTCTCTTTGCGAGTATTGTGTTACATGAGAAATAATAAGTTTATAAATAATACATTATAAAATGAATGAAGATTTATACTAAAATTTTTTATAAATTTATTTTATAAAATGGTGTATTATAAATTATTTTGATTTTTTGTGGGAGCTTATTGTAAAGCTTTTTATGTCAAATAATGTCTCAACAAATACAGAAATAAACCAATTACAGTTCTAAAAAGATTACTATTGATTTTATCAGCCAATAATCTTTCTTCTTACTGCTAATTACTTTACAATGGTAAGGGACTGACTTTCCCGAAATATTTATGACCTGGAATGGTGAGAAAACATTTATTGGTTCAAACAAATACAAGAAAGCAAATCGAAGCTTAGATAGCTACGAACTTCATTTCATTTTTTACATTACATTCATTATATATTTTGTGGTTAAATTAACTTTTTTAATTATTTTATCGCTAACCGACGAATGGCAGCTTCTCGGCAAAACTAATAATAGTACAGAGAAGCCGAATCGCAGGGGGCCCCTGTAAAGTTGGCTATCCAAAGGAGAAGATGCCATTTAGGAACCAATTTTTACAAATTGAAAAAATTCGAATGAAACTTTTTTCCAGACAAAATAGATGCTTTCTTTTAAATAATAATAAACAATTTTTTCAGCTTGGCAACTTATAGTG
>NW_019384404.1:405658-407371 GCF_000671375.1 Centruroides sculpturatus | reverse complement strand
ATGATATATTGCATCAACATCGTACACGGTGCAACGATCTAACGATAACATTCAGCGACGCTATGTACAATGAAGCATTGATTGCTATTGAGGATCTTTGCATTGTCATTGCCAACTTATCACTCAGTCATTTCGGTATGAATTCGCCAAATCGAACTGCATCTGATTTAATGAACACTGAAATGAATCGTGAACTGCAGTACAACACTGTAGAAATGGCAGCGATTGTTACTCGCAACGTCCCACTAATGAATGACGAACAAAGAACCATTTATGACCGCATTATGCTCGCAGTTTCAGCAGGACAAGGTGGGTTCTTCTTTTTGGATGCACCGGGTGGAACTGGCAAAACATTCCTTATTTCGCTAATTCTTGCTGAAATACGATCAAATAATGGCATCGCATTGGCCGTTGCATCATCGGGCATTGCGGCAACTTTATTGGATGGAGGCAGAACAGCTCATTCAGTATTTAAGCTGCCACTAAATATTCAAAATAACCCTGACGCAGTATGCAACATTAAAAAACAATCGTCCATGGCCACCGTGCTGATACAGTGTAAAATTATCATCTGGGATGAATGTACTATGGCACACAAACATTCGCTTGAGGCGTTGAACAGGACATTGAAAGATATTAAAAACAACGACAAACTATTTGGTGGCACTCTGTTGGTCCATTCAGGAGATTTCAGACAAACACTTCTCGTCATTCCACGTTCAACATACGCTGATGAGATCAACGCTTGCTTAAAATCATCTCCATTGGGGCGTAATGTTGAAAAACTACAGCTGAAAGTAAATATGTGCATTCAAATGCTTCAAAATCCATCCGCTGAAACAATCTCAAAACAACTCTTAAATATCATTGATGGAAAAGTTGCTATAGATGAAACTGGATACGTAAAATTACCGACCGATTTCTGCACAATCGCTGATTCGCAAGATATTCTCATTGAACAAATATTTCCCGATGTACACACACAGTACATAAATCATGAGTGGCTTGCAGAAAGAGCAATTTTAGCAACAAAAAATGTAGACGTTGACAATTTAAATCTGAAGATACAACAGTTGTTGCCAGGGAACTTGGCATCATACAAATCTATTGATACAGTTTGCGATGCCAGCGAAGCTGTAAATTTTCCCACAGAGTTTTTGAACTCACTGAATTTGCCAGGCATGCCACCGCATAATTTACAATTGAAGGTTGGATATCCGATTATCTTGCTTCGTAATTTGAACCCGCCACGGCTGTGCAACAGTACGCGATTAGTCATTCAAAAATTAATTAAAAACGTTATCGAAGCCAGCATTTTAAATGGCAAGTTCTGAGGTGAAAATATATTAATACCACGCATTCCTATTATACCTACAGATGTGCCAATTCAATTCAAACGTATTCAGTTTACGATTATATTGACATTTGCAATGACTATCAACAAATCCCAGAGCCAAACGATGTCTATTTGTGGCTTAGATTTGAGGACACCATGTTTTTCTCATGGACACGTATATTTCTTATACGTGGCATGCACTCGAGTGGGTAAACCATCCAGTTTGTTTGTGTTAGCTAAAGATGGGCTAACAAAAAATATTGTTCACGCTATAGCATTAAGAAATTGATATTGTTTGTTAGTGTTACTGTCGTAATTGATTAATGATATATAATTTTAAGGAATAAATTATAATAACTTAAAAATAATAATGTTTG
>NW_019384404.1:340550-405419 GCF_000671375.1 Centruroides sculpturatus | reverse complement strand
TTGGTTGGTTGGTTTTGGTTTTTTGGCACAAGAGCCATATAGGCTAAGCTGCGCCATAACAAATGGTAAATAATTATAAACATCACAAATAACAAACATATGACAAAAACAAATAAATAAATAAATAAACAACAGCAACAAAAAAACAAATATATACATATTAATAACAAACAAGAACGAACAAAAAGCTAAAAGATAAATAAATAGATAATTAAATAGGTAAATAAATAAATAAATAATTAAATTTCTTTACACAAATTATTGACTTTTAAAAAGTCTAATATATCATAAAAATTGGGCCTCTGACCCAGAATCTGTTTAAAATTTGCATTTCCAAAATGCTGCCTACGCCTGGTCTCAAAAACAGAGCAATCGAGCAGTATGTGTTTTACAGTAAGAGGACAGTTGCAATACTGGCATACTGGCTGCTCATCACCCTTCAAAAGGTATTAATGAGTCAACCGAGTATGTCCAATTCTCAAACGAGTAATAATAACTTCAGATCAAATGTTATAAAATTTCTTGTGTGTCCAATTTTCTATCGTAGGTTTGATCTCTTGCAATTTATTGTAGACTTGTGCGTTCCACACCTTTTGCCATCTCTCTACTAGTTGTTTTTTAATGACTAGCTTAAAATCACCTCCTTCAATACGCATTGTATGCTGTGAAGGACTAGTTGATTTTGCTGCTGCATCTGCTTCTTCATTTCCTCTCATACCAACATGGCCTGGGACACAACAAAATTTTATAGAAAAATTCCTTGCAAGAAGATGGCAAAACAATTTACAAATTTTAATCACTATAGAGTGACAACTAGGTACACACGAGATCAAAGCCTGAAGTGCACTGAGTCAGTGTAAATCAGGCAGCGACAATAACCTTTTCTGATTACATAGTTTAAGGCTAAGTGGATAGCATGCAGCTCTGCAGTAAAAATAGATGAATTCGATGTAATTTGCTCTGCCACGATTTCATCCTGGCAGACAAACACTGAGCCAACATAATCATCCGATTTAGAACCATCAGTGTAAATGAAAATTAAATTCCTGTCATTGTGTTGGATTTCTGCAAAGGGCTGTCTATAGACATAGTCTGGCGTGGATTCCTTAGGAAACTGCTTTAAGCTTAAATCAACATTTATCGCAGGAGTAGACCAGGGTAAAATACTATCAATATCAACCTGTGAAACGTTGCTCATGTTCAGGTCGATCGTGCTGCTTACATTCTCCATTCTTATAAAGAATGTAGGGACATTACTTCGGCAAGCTTCAAATAACCATTTCAGCTGAGTATCTGATACTGTACAATCAACTGGAGGTTTAGTATGAGATTTCTGTTTTAAATAATAAAAAAGAGACAACTGTTCTCTCCTAAGAGACAGTGGAGGCTCATAAGCATCCACATACAAACTTTGGACAGGAAAGGTTCAAAATGCCCCAGTGCACAAACGCAAAGCTTGGTGATGAATTGGATCCAGTATCCGAAAAGTAGATTCTCGCGCAGAGCCATAAACAATGCATCCATAGTCCAGCTTAGAGCGAACAAGGGCCCTATAAATCCTGAGCATAGAAACTTTGTCTGCTCCCCAGGATGAGCGGCATAATACCTTTAAAAGGTTTAGAGATTTCAAACATCTACTCTTCAAGTTGCGCAAGTGTAGCAAAAATGTCAGTTTTTGATCAAAACAAACACCCAAAAACTTAGCCTCATTCACAATAAAAATTTTAACCCCATTTAAATATATTTCAAGGTCCAGGTGATAACCACCCCTTCAACAAAAGTGAATGCACGATGTCTTCTCTGCGTTGAAACTGAAACCATTTGTCCTTGACCAATTTTCTATGCGATTCAGGGAAGTATGCAATTGTCTCTCGATAAAACTCATGTTGCTAGACTGGCATGAAATCTGAAAGTCATCCACATACAGAGAGTGTTTCACACTGGAGAAAAAGCAGTTAGCTATGCTATTAATTTTAATTAGGAACAGAGTCACACTCAAAATACATCCTTGAAAAACACCTTCTTCTTGGACAAAAAACCTAGATAGACTGTTGCCCATCCTAATTTGGATGGGCAACAATTTTTATAAAAAATTTCCTGCAGAATCTTTGATTCTGCAAAAAATTTTTTATAAAAACTAGCAAGTTACCCCGCAATCCGAATTCATGTAGATCACAAAGTATTCCGTAATGCCAGCAGCAATCATAGGCCTTCTCTATATCAAAAAATACAGACACTAAGTGTTGTCGTCTAACAAACGCTTCGCGTATGGATGTTTCAAGTTTTACTAGATTATCCGTGGTACTTCTGTTCCTACAAAATCCACTCTGATGTGGTGAAAAGTAGTTCTTTCCTCTAGAAGAAACATCAAACGTCTGTTTACCATCCTCTCAAAAAGTTTACACAGGCAACTTGTCAGCGAGATTGGTCTGTAATTAAAGGGATTCTTGCAGTCTTTACCAGGTTTTCGAATAGGGATAATAATTGATAGTCTCCAAGAGTCAGGAAAAGTATTTTCTGTCCATATTCTGTTAAACAGATACAGGAGATTAGAAAGGGAATTACTTGACAGATTTTTAATCATGCTGTAGTGGATTTTATCCAAACCTACAGGACTATTCCCCGCACGAGAAATCGCTGTTTGTAATTCAATTCTAGTGAATGGCACATTATATTCCTCATCAGATGAAAAGTGAAAGTTTAAATGTTGCTTCTCCTTTTGCACTTTCTAAGCTTGGAAATCCCTTGAATACATTATGTTGCTAAATGAAGCAGAAAATGTTTCACCCAATAAATCAGCAATACACTGTATATCACTGATTATTGTGCCATTATTTTCCAGCATAAACAGAGAACGAGAAGCATATTTCCCATTAATTTTGTGAATTTTATCCCAGACTGCTTTTGACTTAGTGAAAGATGTTATGCTAGAAACATACTTCCTCCAAAAATCCATTTCGCTTTGCCTTCTTATTTTTCTGGCATTTGCCTTTGCATTTTTAAAAGCTATCAAATTTTCAGCACTGGGGTATCTTCTAAAAATCCCCCATGCTTTCTTTTGTCCTTTAAATGCTGCCTCGCAATTCTCGTTCCACCATGGTTTCGGATGCTTTGGGTATCTTGTTGATGTATTTCCCATTGTTTTCTCAGCTGCCTGAATAATACACAACGTGACAACTTCAACTGCATCATTGATATCAGCAGTATTGACCATTTCCTCAGTGATGTTAGCCAAAGAGGAAAATGCAAACCAATCTGCCTTTTCCAGTTTCCAGCGTGGTAGACAAGCTGTTTCACAGCTTTCTCTGCCTTGATATTTTAGAAATATTGGGAAGTGGTCACTAGAGAGTGGATTAGATCCAACCTCCCATAAAAATGCTGAAAACAGATTCAGAGATGCTAATGATAGATCAATGGCAGTGAACATTCTTGATGGAACATGGAAGTATGTCACTTCTCCAGTATTAAATAGGTACAGTTGGTGATTACCTATAAATCTCTCGATAGCTCTGCCTCGACGATTGATGTCCGGACGGCCCCACATTGGATTGTGGCCATTGAAATCACCCATTAAAAGAAATGGAGTTGGCAGCTGTTCAACTAATGAGTCCAATTCATCCTCATTGACTATGACATCTGGTGGCAAGTATATAGAACAAACTGTGACAGTCACTCCAATTGAAATCCTGACTGCCACAGCTTGCAGCTCTGTTGTTATTTGTACCAGTAAGGATGGAATGCGATTTGAAACCAGAATAGCCACACCGCCACTGGCACGATTGTGTCTATCATCATCCTTGCAATAGAGATTGAATCCTTTTAAAGTAATTCTCTCTCCAGGTTTCAGATGGGTTTCCTGGAGTGCCACGCAGAGAGATGAGGTAGATGATGTCAAGTGTTTAATGTGAGAGAAGTTGTTGCGAAAACAACGACAGTTCCATTGAATGATTTTATAATCCATTATATGTTTGAGGCAGCATTCTTTGTGAAGGTATCCCTCTTTAGTTTTACGGCTGATTTGCGTTTTGGAGGTGAAGTTGGTGGTGTCACCTCCTTATTAGTGTCCTCGTCAAAGAAGTCAGAGAACTCACTCATAGACTGAGCCTCTGATTTCTTAATTTGGAGATGGCTGCTTTTAATTTTTGTTTGTTGAGCGGGTTCTTAGCAGCCTTCTTAGAACTCACGTTTCTTGTCATTACCCCTGTTTTTTATAGGGGTGTTTTGGCTTTCTTGGTCTCCTTTTCTGATGTTTGGATAGTTGGGAAAATTAAACATTTCGCATGGCGAATAAGAGATTCACTAGGAGAAACAGAAATATCTGTTTGAACCCCACATGTCTTTGTGGACTTCAAAACAGCAGCAAATGTTTTCTGTGTGTCTCAAAGGTGCAGTTGAAGTGACCATACGACAAGCCTCTGGGTAAGGTATGTTGTTGACTGTTTTCATTCGTTGTATCTCCTTTTCTCTTTGCCATGCAGGGTATTTTCGGGAGTAAGAAAAATGGGCATCTTTGCAGTTAACACAGCATGGGGTACTGGTACACTCAGTACTCTCGTGACCTTCAGTCCCACACTGTGCACATACGCTCTTGCCATGGCAGGATGTCTGTGAATGTCCAAACCGCTAACATTTGAAACAACGCAGCGGATTTGGAACGTACGGACGAACAGGGCAGCGCAGATAACCTGCTGTAATAAAAGATGGCAATGTCGGCTTGTTAAAGGTGAGAATTAAATGTTTGGTTGGTATTAATTTGCCATCCCGACAAATGGAGATACGTCGAACAGCAGTGATACCCTGGTCTGAAAGGTTCATCTGAATATCTGATTCATCTTCAGACATCAGATCAAACTCAGATATCACACCACGTGATGAGTTCAAACTTCCATGTGGTGTGACTGTGACTTCAATGTCTCCCAATTTCTTTGCAGCTAGAAGTTTTGCCGACTGTTGAGGTGAGGCAGTTTCTACAAGTAGGTCTCCTGACCTCAATTTTTGCGTTTTTTTCAGGTGCCCGATCGTTGATTCAAATAACTTCTGAATCAAAAAAGGGGAACATTTTGACAAAGGTTTTTCCCCAGTAGCATGCACTATTAAGTAGGATGGCTGACTGGCAGTGTTTTCATTGATGTTTTCTGGTTTGTCTGTATTTTTTGAAGATTTATGATCCATGATTAAATAATAATATTTCAGCTCCTAGTGACCCCACCCACCATGGGGCCCAACAAGGGGATGCCGTCACATGGGAGACTCCCATAGACCGTCACACCAGGGTTTTCCAGGAGCTATACCCTCACAATGCAGTCAAGAAGAGCACATCTTGTCTGACATGTCTGCCTGGTCTGCATCGTTCAGTTGACTCCAAGCCAAGGTCAAGAATGACTCAACGACCAGCCGGTTGACTGAAACGAAGCCTGATTTGAGCCTCCCGTTTATCCGAAGCAAGGGCCAAAGCATTGTGTTTAAGACGTTATGTTGCCCCTGAACTACCAGGATCCCCCTTTCCGGCATATGGGGTACCATGCACAGGTGAGTTCCGACCTCAGAATAAGCCCGAAATTGTTCATTCTCTCCCTAAATTTTCAACGTATTTAAAATAAATTTGTCGCCTCCATGTTAAAATAACATTGTCAGAAAAAAAAATCAAATTTCGATCGAAACTTATAACTTTCATCGTTAATATAAACATTCAACCCTCGAACAATGACATTCCTCTGCTGCAAGACAAAAAGTTTATAGTTAAAGTCCGAATTCGTCATTTTGTTTTAGTCCCGGGAACAACTTTGACCTCCACACCTGCAGGACCAACTCTATCTCACACAATAGGAGATCACCTGACTGATTTCCCAGTCCGAAGCTATAAAAGCGACTTCTTTCCCCCTCCTCGGGAGAGTCTCACATCTACGATCAAAAAGGATTAAGTCTCCGGGAAAACTTTAACTTTGTGCATCGAACTGTGTGCATCGATCACCTACGAAAGGAAAAGGATTAAAATTTTCCCACCTACGTGGAAGTAAACTAGAGGTATGAACAAATAATTGTAAACTCTCTCTCCGCGAGTTAGGAGCTAATAGAGAGATAAATTCATTTCCCCATGTTAGATTTTGTAACCTTTGTTTTTTTTTTCGTTAGTCTAATAAATCGTTGTTTCATTGTTCAATGGTGTCCTTTTACTCGTATATCGCCTACGCCTCGTCGAAGACCCCTCTCACCTCCTCCACTCGACCTGACAAAAGTATCCCGACCCTTCGGGACCGCATTCGAAATTTAGCCATCTTGACAAGTGAACAGGTTTAACGACCTGTCGCCGAAAAGAGAGAGTCGACGATCCCGACCTCCCCGGCGGTTCACACACGGCAAACACGTGGGTGGGCGTTCAGATCCCAGGGATGGTATAGAAAAGTTACTAAACCATCTCTGGGCGGTCCCCTCACCACGGACAGGAACCCACACCGAAAGGTCAAGAAACACAAAGCGGACATCCTACATCATAGAAACAACACCGCCTTAGCGGTATACTCATCCGACCCAGAAATAGAACCGCTATTCCCTCTAGCCAGAATCATTCACACCACGTTCAGCACACAACACCTCAGATCGCTAGAGGCCTTATACATTTGCCTTAACACCCTCAGAAATAAGCACTGCATTAACTTCAAACAAAAAATGAAAATACCAACAGCATGGGAAGCCTTCCTCAATAAATCTCTGAAGTAACAACATACGGATAATGCGCAAGTCTACAATGACGCCATCAGTAACACGTGACAACCTTCCAGAAAGATTTTCCAAAATAACAGTTAATACTAGACTGGAAATTTTTATTCATATAGGGAATTCCGTAGTGCCTGAAAAAAAACCACATTAGGTTCGAAAACGTTTGCAGTCCTTCGTATTGGAGAAGACGAACGCCGGTTACAGGCAGTGAAGTTNAAAATATTTTGAATGAAAAAGATTAAAATATGAACAAAATAAACCATTTTGAACACACTTTTTTATTATTTATAAAAAAAAATATAGTTCTGGCATAAACAATGTTAAATTTTAACTGACTTAATTTTGCAAACGCATCTTTTTTATTTATATGGATATCTTAAGGTCAGTTTTTGTGCTAATTTGAGCGAAAAAAAATTGTTAAGGAAAACTTTTCTGTTAGCGAACCCTTTGTTAAATATTTCGAATATCACCACTGCACACACACATACATTCATTTTTATATATATAGATAATCAAATTTTTTACTTAATTTTTTTTATCTGTCTTTTCAAAATTAATTGAATAAATAAATTTTTAATTTGAAAATTGAATAATTAATTTTCATTATCTTTATATCCAATAACTATGTGGTTATACTTGAAGGATAATCACACCACAGGTACAGGTTGGTAGTTGACACAGATATCCTTTTTTTGATTTCTTTTTTTTAAGTTGATGTGGCGTGTTTTTGTAAAGTTTTAATCATTGAAGTATATGGGTCATTCTAAGTTAAGAGGTACTTGCTGGTTAAGAGAGGCGGCACGACATAAATGTTAAAAATTTAATCTAATTATGTAACATTTTTATTGAAACAACTAATTTGTGCATATCTGCAAGGTGGCCAGTCAATTTACTTATGGAGGTGCTAGTAGGATGTGTGTGCTGTGGAATCGTGCTTCCGGATAAATCGCGATTTATTGCGGATAACTTCACTTTTGTGCGGTTTTTTTGCGTGTCATCCTATCAGGTAATTTGCCCTAATCCTTTGAACACCAATTTTGTTCTGGTCCACCGAGAACTTCGTGAAATTTTGGATATTTTGTGCTCTTCAATTCGGAATTGATTTTATGGACAATATGACTCCATAAATCTGAATTGGATATGTAGGACTTTTGAGAAGTTTGGCCCTGAAGAACGTGACTTTTTACTCATTTTATTTGTTTTTGCTGGTGGGTATCGGTGGGCTCTTGCAGGCCGACTGTTGCTCATTTATATTTTCTGTTGAAAACCTCGCATGCATCAATTCTTCAGCATTTCTCATCAAAAAATTTCATGGTGTTATCTCTATTCGTTATTTTAAAATTGTAATTTTGGTTTTAGTCAACTTTTCTAACGATCAATGTATTTCAACAATTTTTTAATGGTCGTTGTTTACTAGAGAGTTCGGCGCCGGCTAGTATGAATGACAGTTGTGTTTTTAACGGACACGTTGATTTTGTTTATATCTTATCAAGGTCAACTTTACTACTTGAGAAGTTGTAGTAAATTGTTACGTGATTTATTTGCTGTCTTGCTGATTTGTATTATCTATTTTAATAAAAATTATTTATTTATTAATTACTTATCTTTAAATTATTTTTAGTTTATTTATATTATTATCTCTTGGTGTAACAACAATTTTGTTTATCTGTTGTTATTTTGGTGCATCTTGGTGCTTTTATTCGCTATGGCATCTAATGGTAAAACCGGGGAAGACTTGAGATCACTTAATCTCCCCAATGACAAGATACACTCGGACTTTAGGCAGGAAGCCTATGTAATTTTTGAAGACCTAAAGGATTATCTCATCGCCAATGCTAGATTACGCATGGAAGCCAGGGAACATTTTGACTTTATTGTGGGACAAGGACAAAAACTGATTGATTTTATAATGGTTTTGTCAAACAAAAAATCCTGGAGTTACAAACAAAGATGAATGAATTGGCGACCAAAAGTGATATCAATAATTTACAGAAATCTATGAAATTGATCTCTTCAATCAAGAATTTAGAAGGTGTGAATATTGAACAAAGACTGGCATCTATTGAGTCCCAGAGCTATCCAATTTGGTCACTTGGGATGACATTGGGAAAGCGGTAGATACTGCCAATAGCCTGGATGTTGACATATTTGAAATTAAAAAAACACTTAAAGCAGCACAGGAAAATAAATGTTGTGAAGTTAATCTTTCTAGCCTAAGGATGACCTTTTTGGAGTACCGTCTGACAGGACTGGCTGCACTAAAAGATATCATTAGGGCTGTTGAGGCAATTGGTAGGCTAACAGCAAAAATCAATCTAGCAAAGAAGTCTTGTAATATACCTAATATTGTAGAGGGAAAGGCACCTCTATACAATGAAATACTTAAAGGAAATACGAAATCAAAAAAACATAGTAGGATCAGCTACCCCAGTTCACTTTTGGTTTATCCAAAAGAAAATAGTACGAGTTCAGAGAATACTAAATGTTGTATTAAGGAAAAAATTGACCCCACACAGTTAAGAATGGGAATTACAGGGTTTAGAAGAATTGCCAAAGGGGGAATAGCTATCGATGCTGCCAATAGAGGTGATCTGCAGGTACTAGAGCATGAAATTAACTCAACGGCTCTGGATTTTAAAACATTGGTGCCAGAAAAGAGGAAACCAAAGATATGCATTAGACAAGTCCCAAGCTACTTGGAAAAAGAAGATATTACAAACTGTATATTCGAACAAAATGAAGAAATACAAGGAAAATTAAGCAGATAACGATTCAACGAGAAATTTATGCTTCGCTTTGCCTTTGGTGGAAGGAAAAACAACCTTGTTTGCTGGGTTGCTGACGTTTCGTCTGGCCTTCTGAAAACCCTCACTGCTTTGAAGAAAATTAACATGGAATGGCCAGATGCGTGGTGGAAGAACATTTTTCAATTGTGCAGTGTTTCAAATGCTGTGGTTTTGGTCACATTAGTAAATTTTGCTCAGAACCAAAGGAAATCTGAAGCCAATGTGCTTGCAGTCATAGGTTTAAGGACTGCCCAAGTAAGAATAAAACTGCAAAGTGTAACAACTGTCGCAGAGAGAGAAAAATGGTACACACAATGCATTCGACAGGTGCTGTCCTGCATTTAAATGCATCAGAAATCTAGTTATAACCAGAACCGATTATGAAAAATAAAAATATTAGTGTTAAATTTCTGCAGATTAACCTTCAGAGATCGATTAGTGCCATATCTTCTCTTTGTGCTGATATAGACGATTGGGACATAGTGTTATTGCAGGAACCTTATTGTATTGATGGCAAGGTAGACTGTATTCAACTCAGACATTTAGTTATACATGATCCTAACAGTACTCCGTGGGCTGCGATCGTTGTCCCCAACAACAGGATGACTGTATTCCATCACCAACAGTATACTACAGAAAATAGTGTGTGCATAGAGACCCAGCTTGATGGACGAAGCCTGATTATCATCTGTCAGTACATGCCTGGAGGGACTGATATTAGGCAAGATTAAAAAGCATACAAGAGATACTTAATAACTTTGGGAATTGTTCTGTCGTCCTGGCAGGAAATGTCAACACTCACTCCCCTGCATGGGGGCCTGACCAGCTGAATACCAGGGGGGAGGCAGTTAAAGAGTTTTTGGCTACCAGCAACCTGATCACTGCTAACGATCCTAATTCCTCACCAACATTTGTGGGTCCAAATGGAACTTCATGGATAGTCATCACATGTCTTTCTGCCATCCTTGTTCCATTTCTCCATGGCTGGAGTGTGATGAAAGATAACAGCCTCTCGGACCACAACACCATTGTCTTTGAACTACATAGTGTCACTGGACACACATCCAGAAACTCTAATAAAATTTATAACACAAACAAAGCGGATTGGGAACTATTCTTTGGGCTTCTTGATGAGAACATTGATGCAAATCCCTTAATTAAGAAAAGGGACACTGCATCTAATTATATAAACTCTTTTATCAATACCATATGTATAGCTTGCAATCATTCAATTCCACTCTGTGGCACTGGGTCAGGGAAACGGGATGTTCCGCGGTGGAGTGAAGATTTAGCCACTATGAGGAAAATTAACAGGCAGAACAGAAGATTATACCAGAGAAGCAGGAATGAGGAACGAGATGTGCTGAAAAAAAGGTACTTAACTTATTAAGCCACATACAAAAATACTATTATAAAGGCGAACATACGTTCATGAAAAGAATTTTGCTCCTCGACCTCGATTAACCCCTGGGAATTTGTGTATAAAAGTTGTGCATCAAAACTAAAGACTCCTACTTGTCTCAGTAGTTTAGGTGATGGAGATAATAAAGAAATAGCAGATATGGAAAATACAATTGGTGTACTTTTGGACAATCTTTGCCCTGAGGACAATTCCTCAGAGGATAGTACTACTCAACATAATATTAGGGAACTCACGGCTGAATACATTGTGAGCTCCTGCCCACCCCTTTTTACAGCAGTGGAACTAAATGAAGCCATCAAAAGACTTGCTTCCAAGAAGGCTCCTAAATTGGACAGAATAATAATAACATAATTAGAGAATTATGGAAGCTCAGACCTAGTATACTTCTGACACTCTACAACTTTTGCCTTAAACATATTTTTCCTCATGCCTAAAAGAAAACAAGATTGGTTTTAATATCCAAAAACAAAACTGCGAAAATTTTGTCTCCTAATGGATACAGGAATATCTCCCTCCTACCCATAATAAGCAAGGTGTTAAAAAAAATGATCTTAAATGAATTAGTCTGGTTTTTAGAAAGAAGTGAACACTTGCATAGGCAACAGTTTGGCTTTCACTCTGGCTCCTGCACAACAAATGCCATTACCTCTGTTGTTAATAAAGTAAAAGAACTACTTTCTATGTTCCCATATATCCTGGGACTCAGTTTAGACATAGCTGGAGCCTTTAATTCGGCATGGTGGCCTATGATACTCTTTAGGCTTAGAGAAAGTAAATGCCCAACTTATTTAGAGGTTGGTTGGTTAGTTAATTTTTATTGGCACAAAAGCCATGCAAGCTATACTGCGCCACAACACATGGTACAATTAAAAATACAGAATAAATAAAAAACACATATATACACATAAACAAAACATAACAGTTTAACCATTAAAAAGCCAATAGTAGTATAATAAATAAATAAATAAACAACAACAAAAAATGTATACAATAATTTAAATACGCAACACAAAGTAAAAAACACTGTACAATAACTAAATCATCAGATTTCTCTATACATATTAATGACTTTTAGAAAGTCCAGTATATTATCCAGATTTCGCCTCTGGCCCAATATGTCTCTAAACCTTGCATTTCCGAAATGCTGTCTACGACTCTGATCAAAAGCAACGAAGTTGCAAAATATGTGTTTAACACTTACAGCACAGTTGCAGTACTGACATACTGGTTCGTCATCTCCCTTCAAAAGGTACTGATGAGTCAGTCGAGTGTGTCCAATTCTCAGACAAGAAAGGACAACCTCAGATCTTTTATGGTACTGCCTATTATGTGACCAATTTTCAACCAAAAATTTAATCTTGTGTAGTTTATTGTAAATTTGTGCGTTCCACATGATTTGACATCTCTCTGCTAGTTGTTTTTTAATGACTAGCTTCAGATCACCTCCTTCAATACGCATTGTATGCTGTGAAAAACTTGCTGACTTAGCAGATGTATCAGCTTCATCATTACCACATACCCACGTGGTCTGGGACCCAGCAGAACTTTACAGAATAATTTCTCGTAGTCAGATGACAAATTAGTTTTCGAATTTTAATAACTATAAAGTGGGAACTAAGTTCATACAAGATCAAAGCCGGTTGGTTGGTTGGTTTGTTAGAGTTTATTGGCGCAAGGGCCATACAGGCCAAGCTGCGCCATAGCAAATGGTATATATGAATAAATAAATATATATATTGTTCAATATAAATAAATAAACTAATAAATAACAAAATCAATGACAAAACCACATATAACAATATACATACATAGATGGATAAATAAATAAATAAATAATCAACAAGGTATATATATAAACATAACCTAGATAAATAATTAAATATGTCTATAAATATTATTCACTTTCAAAAAGTTCAATAATTTGTCAAGATTTGGCCTCTGGCCCAAAATCTCTCTCAGACTTGCATTTCCAAAATGCTGTCTATGACTTTGATCAAAAGCTGTGCAGTTGCAAAGCATGTGTTTTACACTTAGAAAGCAGTTGCAATGCTCGCATACTGGCTGGTCTTCACCCTTCAAAAGGTATTGATGAGTCAACCGAGTATGCCCAATTCTCAAACGAGTAAGAATTACTTCAGATCTCCTGTCATACTGTTTATTGTGTGTCCAATTTTCTATATTTGGCTTGATCTCATGTAGTTTATTGTGGACTTGTGCATTCCACACGTTTTGCCATCTCTCTGCTAGTCGTTTTTTAACTACTAGCTTCAAATCGCCTCCTTCAATACGCATTATATGCTGTGAAGGAGTAGCTGACTTTGCAGCTGCGTCAGCTTCTTCATTCCCTTTTATACCTACATGGCCTGGGACCCAACAAAATTTTACAAAGAAATTACTCGCAGTAAGATGGCAAAAGAGCTTACGAATTTTAATCACTATAGAGTGAGAACTAGGTTCACATGAAATCAAAGCCTGAAGTGCACTAACTGAGTCAGTGTAAATAACACAGGAACGATGACCTTTCCTATTTATATACTTTAAAGCTAGATAAATAGCATGCAACTCTGCAGAAAAGATGGAAGAATTCAATGCAATTTGTTCTGCCACGATTTCATCCTGGCAGACGAATGCTGAGCCAACGTAATCATCAGATTTAGATCCATCTGTATAAATAGGAATTAAATTCCTGTCACGATGTTGAATTTCTGCAAAGTGCTGTCTGTAGACGTAGTCTGGTGTGGATTCCTTAGGAAATTGCTTTAAGCTAAAATCAACACTTATCAAAGGAGTTGACCAAGGTGATATACTACAGACCTCTAGCTGTGAAATGTTGCCTGTGTTTAGATCAATTGTGCTACTCACATTCTCCATTCTTACGGCGAATGAAGGGACACTGCTTGGGCGAGCTTCAAATAACCTTTTCAGCTGAGTATCTAATACTGTACAATCAACTGAAGGTTTAGTGTGAGATTTCTGTTTTATATAGTAAAATAGAGACAACTGTTCTCTCCTGAGAGATAGTGGAGGCTCATAAGCATCCACATACAAACTTTGTACAGGGGAAGTTCGAAAAGCACCAGTGCACAAACGTAGTGCTTGATGGTGGATTGGATCCAGCATCCGAAGAGTAGATTCTCGCGCAGAGCCATAAACAATGCAACCGTAGTCCAGCTTAGAGCGGACAAGGGCCCTATAAATCCTGAGCATAGAAACTTTGTCTGCTCCCCAGGATGAGCAGCATAGTACCTTTAAAAGGTTTAGAGATTTTAAACATCTACTCTTCAGGTTGCGCAAGTGTGGCAAAAATGTCAGTTTTTGGTCAAAACAAACACCCAAAAACTTAGCCTCATTCACAATTGGAATTTTAACCCCATTTAAATATATTTCAGGATCCAGGTGCAAACCACGCCTTCGGCAGAAGTGGATGCACGATGTCTTCGCTGCATTAAACGTAAACCCATTGGTCTTGGACCAATCATATATGCGATTTAGGGAAGTTTGAAGTTGTCTCTCAATGAAACTCATATTACTAGACTGACAGGAGATCTGAAAGTCATCTACATACAAAGAGTGTTTCACACTGGGAGGGAGACAGTTAGCTATGCTGTTAATTTTAATTAGGAACAGAGTCACACTCAAAATAGAACCTTGAGGAACACCTTCTTCTTGTGTGAAGAGCCTAGATAAAGTGTTGCCCATCCTAACTTGGAATCTTCGATTCTGTAGGAAGTTTTTTATAAAAATTGGCAAATTACCCCGCAATCCAAATTGGTGTAGATCACGAAGTATCCCGTATCGCCAACAGCGATCATAGGCCTTCTCTATGTCAAAAAACACAGACACTAAGTGCTGTCTTCGAACAAACGCTTCGCGTATAGATGTTTCAAGGTTTACCAGGTTATCAGTGGTACTTCTGTTCCTACGAAAACCACTCTGATGTGGTGAAAAGTATTCCTTTTTCTCTAAGAGATACATTAGACGCCTGTTTACCATTCTCTCGAAAAGTTTACAGAGACAACTTGTCAGAGAAATTGGTCTGTTATTAGAGGGATTCTTGTAATCTTTACCAGGTTTGGGAATGGGAATAATGATAGATAGCCTCCAAAAGTCAGAAAAAGTATGTTCTCTCCATATTCTGTTAAACAGATGCAAGAGATTACAAAGGGAATTGTTTGACAGATTTTTAATCATGCTGTAGTGGATTTAATCCAGGCCTACAGCACTATTCCCCGAGCGAGAGATTGCTGTATTTAATTCAATTCTAGTGAATGGCACATTATTTACCTCATTAGATAAGGAGTAAAAGTTTAAACACTGTTTTTCTCTTTGGGCTTTATAAGCTTGAAAATTCCTTGAATACGTGATATTGCTGAATGAAGCAGAAAATGTTTCACCCAATAAATCAGCAATACCGTGTATATCGCTTATTATTGTGCCATTATTTTCCAGCATGGACAGAGAGTGAGAAGCATATTTCCCATTAATTTTATGGATTTTATCCCAGACTGCTTTTGAGCTAGTGGAAGATGTTATGCTTGAAACATACTTCCTCCAAGAATCCCTATGGCTTTGCCTCCTTATTCTTCTGGCATTTGCCTTTGCTTTTTGAAAAGCGATCAAATTTTCATCAGTGGGGTATCTTCTAAAAATCCCCCATGCTTTCTTTTGTGCTTTAAATGCTGCCTCACAATTCTCGTTCCACCATGGTTTCGGATGTTTTGGATATCTAGTTGATGTCTTCCCCATTGTTTTTTCTGCTGCCTGAATGATACTCGAAGTGACAACCTCAACTGCATCATTGATATCAGCAGTATTGACCATTTCCTCAGTGATGTTAGCCAAAGTGGAAAATGAAGGCCAATCTGCCGTTTCAAGTTTCCAGCGTGGTGGACGGGCTGTTTCACAGCTTTCTCTGCCTCGATATTTTAGAAATATTGGGAAGTGGTCACTAGAGAGTGGATTAGATCCAACCTCCCATGTAAATGCTGAAAACAGATTCGGAGTTGCTAATGATAGATCAATGGCAGTGAACGTTCTTGATGGGGCATGGAAGTATGTCACTTCTCCAGTATTAAATAGGTACAGTTGGTGATTACCTATAAATCTCTCGATGGCTCTGCCTCGACGATTGATGTCAGGACTGCCCCACATAGGATTGTGACCATTGAAGTCACCCAGTAAAAGAAATGGTGTTGGTAGCTGTTCAACCAAAGTATCCAATTCATTCTCATTCACTCTGACATCTGGTGGCAAGTATATAGAACAAACTGTGACAGTTACTCCAATAGATATTCTAGCTGCCACGGCTTGCAAATTAGTGGTGATTTGTACCGGCAAGGATGGGATGTGATTTGAAACTACAATAGCCACACCTCCACTGGCACGGTTGTGGCTATCATCATCCTTGCGGTAAAGATTGAATCCTTTTAAAGAAATATTTTCTCCAGGTTTTAGATGAGTCTCCTGGAGTGCCACACAGAGAGATGAGGTAGATGACGTCAAGTGTTTAATGTCAGAGAAGTTGTTGCGGAAACCACGACAGTTCCATTGGATTATTTTATAATCCATTATGTGTTTGAGGCAGCATTTTTAGCAAGGTTGTCCCTCTTTAATTTCACAGGGGGTTTTTCTTTTGGAGGTGATGTTGGTGGTGTCACCCCCTTATTATTCTCTTCATCAGAGAAGTCAGAGAACTCGCTCATAGACTGAGTCTCTGATTTTTTAGTTTTAGACAGGGCTGCTTTTATTCTTTGTTTATTAAGTGGGTTCTTACTGGCTTTTTTGGAACCCACATTCCTAGTTGTTACCCCTGTTTTAGGTATGAGTGGTTTTGCTTTGTTATTCTCTTTTTCTGTTGCTTTGGTAGATGGTATCAGCAGACATTTTTCATGGCGAGTCAGAGATTCATCGGGTGAAACAGAAATGTCTGTCTGAACTCCACATGTCTTTGTGGATTTCAGAGCAGCAGCGAATGTCTTTTGTTTCACTGGTGTATTTAAGGTGACCATACGACGTGCCTCCGGGTAGGATATATTATTAATAGTCTTCAATCGCTGAATTTCTTTCTCTCTCTGCCATGAAGGGCATTTCCGAGAGTAGGCAGGATGAGCATCTTTGCAGTTCACACAGCATGGAGAACTTGTGCATTCATTACTCTCATGGTCTTCATTTCCACACTGTGCACATGCTTTTTTTCCTCTGCATGATGTTTGGGAGTGTCCAAACCGCTGACATTTAAAGCAACGTAGCGGGTTTGGGATGTATGGGCGAACTGGGCAACGGAGATATCCTGCCGCAACAGAAGATGGCAATGTTGGTTTGTTGAAAGTCAAAATAAGGTGTTTCGTTGGTATCAACTTGCCATCTCGACGGATTGAAATTCGTCGAACAGCAGTGACACCTTGGTCTGAAAGACCGATCTGAATATCCGATTCATCCTCAGACATCAGATCACTTTCAGATATCACACCACGTGATGAGTTCAAATTTGTGTGTGGTGTGATGGTTACCATTATGTCTCCTAGAGACTTCATTTTCAGAAGCTTTGCTGACTGTTGAGGGGAGGCTGCTTCTACAAGTAGATCTCCTGACCTCAATTTTTGAATTTTTTTCAGATTCCCAACGGTCGATTCAAACAATTTTTGAATCAAAAAAGGGGAGCGTTTAGATAGGGGTGTTTCTCCCATGGCATGAACGATAAGGTAGGCTGGTGGTAATGCATCAGTACATGTTTTAGGTTTTAATGAATCCATATTTAGATTTTAAAATTCAGCTCCTAGTGACCCCACCCACCATGGGGCCCAACAAGGGGATGCCGTCACATGGGAGACTCCCATAGACCGTCACACCAGGGTTTCCCAGGAGCTATACCCTCACAATGCAGTCAAGAAGAGCACATCTTGTATGACATGTCCGCCCGGTCTGCATCGATCGGTTGACTCCAAGCCGAGGTCAAAACTGACTCAACGACCAGCCGATTGACTCAAACGGAGCCTGATTTGAGCCTCCCGTTTATCCGAAGCAGGGGCCAAAGCAGTGTGTTGGGGACGTTATGTTGCCCCTCAACTACCAGGATCCCCCTTTCCGGCATACGGGACACCACGAACGGCAAACACGTGGGTGGGCGTTCAGATCCCAGGGATGGCAAAAAAGGTTTTCTAAGCCATCTCTGGGAGGTCCCCTCACCACGGACAGGAACCCACATCGAGGGGAGATCAAAGCCGGAAGTGCACTAATTGAGTCAGTGTAAATCATGCAGCAATGATGCCCTTTCCTATTTATGTACTTTAGGGCTAAATAAATATCCTGCAACTCAGAGGAAAGGTGGAAGAATTCAGTGCTAGTTGTTCTGCCACAATTTCATTTTAAAACACATAGGCTAAACCAACACATATATCAGATTTAGATCCATCAGTATAGATTGGAATTAGATTCCTGTCACAATATTGAATTTCTGCAAAGTACTGTCTGTAAACATAGTCTGAAGTGGATTCCTTAGAAAATTGCTTTAAGCTAAAATCAACATTTATCACAATAGTTGGCCAAGGTGTTATACTATAAACCTCTAGCTATAAAATGTTCCCTGTGTTCAGATCAATTGTGCTGCTCACATTCTCCATTCTTATGGCGAATGTACTAACACTACTTGGATGAGCTTCGAATAACCTTTTCAGCTGACTCTGTACAATCAACTCTGTACAATCAACTGAAGGTTTACCAACAGATTTTTGTTTTATGTGCTAAAACATATAAAATAGACAGCTGTTCTCTCCTAAGAGACAGCGAAGTCTCGTAAGCATCTACATACAAACTTTGTACAAAAAAGTTTGAAAGCACCTGTGCACAAACGCAGTGCTTGATGGTGGATTGGATCCAGCATCCAAAGAGTAGATTCTCGTTCAGAGCCATAAACAATGCAACCATAGACCAGCTTAGAGCAAACAAGGGCCCTATAAACCGTGAGCATCGTAACTTTGTCTGCTCCCCAAAATAAGCAGCATAGTAGCTTTAAAAAATTTAAAAATTTTAAACATCTACTCTTCAGGTTGCGTAAGTGTGGCAACAATGTCAGTTTTTAGTCAAAACAAACACCCAAAAACGTAGCCTCATTCACCATTGGGATTTTGTCCCCATTTAGGTAAATTTCCTAATCCAAATGCAAACCACGCCTTCAACTAAAGTGGATGCACGAGGTCTTCTCCATGTTAAAACAAAAACCATTAGTCTTGAACCAATGTCTATGCGATTTAAAAAGGTTTGTAGTTGTCTCTCGATAAAACTCATGTTGCTAGACTGGCAGGAGATCTGAAAGTCATCCACATACAAAGAGTGTTTCACACTAAAGGAAAAACAGTTAGCTATGCTATTAATTTTAATTAGGAAAAGAGTCACACTCAAAATAGAGCCTTGAAAAACACCTTCTTGTTGCATGAATGGCCTAAATGAAGTGTTGCCCATCCTGACTTAAAATCTTCGATTCTCTAAGAAGCTTTTTTATAAAAATTGGAAAGTTACCCCGCAATCCGAAATGGTCCAGATCACAAAGTATACCATATCGCCAACAGCGATCATAGGCCTTCTCAATATCAAAAAACACAGACACTAAGTGCTGTCGTCTAACAAATGCTTCGCATAAACATGTTTCAAGGTTTACTAAGTTATCAGTGATACTTCTGTTCTTATGAAAACCACTCTGATGTGGTGAAAAGTATTCATTTTTCTCTAAGAGATACATCAGACGTCTGTTTACCATCCTCTCAAAGAGTTTACACAGGCAACTTGTCAGAGAGATTGGTCTGTAATTTGAAAGATTCTTGTGGTCTTTACCAGGCTTCAAAATGGAAATAATGATAGACAGCCTCCAAGAGTCAAGAAAAGTATGTTCTGTCCATATTCTGTTACACAGACACAGCAGATTATAAAGGAAATTGTTTGACAGACTTTTAATCATGCTGTAGTGGATTTTATCCGGGCCTACAGCACTATTCCCCGAGCGAGAGATCGCTGTATGTAATTCAATTCTAGTGAATGGCACATTATATTCCTCATTAGATGAAAAATGAAAATTTAAATATTGTTTTTAACTTTGGGCTTTATAAGCATGAAAATTTCTTAGATACATAATATTACTGGATAAAGACGAAAATGTTTCTCCCAACAAATGAGCAATACACTGTATTATATCGCTGACTATTGTGTCATTATTTTCTAGCATGGACAGAGAATGAGAAGTATACTTCCCATTAATTTTGTGAATTTTGTCCCAGACTGCTCTATAGCTAATGGAAGATGTTATGCTAGAAACATACTTTCTCCAAGAATCCCTTTGGCTTTGCCTTCTTATTTTTCTGGCATTTGCCTTTGCTTTTTTAAAAGCAGTGCAATTACTAGCAGTAAAATATCTTCTGAAAATCCCCCATGCTTTCTTTTGTGCTTTAAATGCTGCCTCGCAATTCTGATCCTACCATGGTTTCACATGCTTTGGATATTTGGTTGATGTTTTCCCCATTGTTTTTCCAGCTGCCTGTATAATACTAAAAGTGACAACTTCAACTGCTTCATTGATATCAGCAGTATTGACCATTTCCTCAGTGATGTTAGCCAAAGAAAAGAATGCAAACCAATCTGCCGTTTCCAGTTTCCAGCGTGGTGGACGGGCTGTTTCACAGCTTTCTCTGCCTCGATATTTTAGAAATATTGGGAAGTAGTCACTAGAAAGTGGATTAGATCCAACCTCCCATGAAAATGCTGAAAACAGATTCGGAGATGCTAATGATAGATCAATGTCACTTCTCCAGAATTAAATAGCTACAGTTGGTGATTACCTATAAATCTCTCGATAGCTCTGCCTCGACGATTGATGTCAGGACTGCCCCACATAGAATTGTGACCATTGAAGTCACCCAGTAAAATAAATGGTGTTGGTAGCTGTTCAACCAAAGTATCCAATTCATTCTCATTCACTCTGACATCTGGTTGCAAGTATATAGAACAAACTGTGACAGTTACTCCAATAGATATTCTGGCTGCCACAGCTTGCAAATCAGTGATGATTTGTACCGGCAAAAATGGGATGTGATTTGAAACAACAATAGCCACACCTCCACTGGAACGGTTGTGGCTATCATCATCCTTGCGGTATAGATCAAATCCTTTTAATGTAGTTCTATCTCCAGGTTTTAGATGTGTTTCCTGAAGTGCCACACAGAGAGGTGAGGTATATGATGTCAAGTGTTTAATGTCAGAAAAGTTGTTGCGAAAACCACGACAGTTCCATTGGATTATTTTATAATCCATTATGTGTTTGAGGCAGCAGTCTTCGCAAAAGTTTTTCTCTTCAATTTTACTGAGAATTTTCCTTTTAAAGGTGAGGGTGGTTGGGTCCCCTCCATATTATTCTCTTCATCAGAAATATCAGAGAACTCACTCATGGATTGAGTCTCTCATCTCTTTGATTTAGAGAGGGATGCTTTCAATTTTTGTTTGTTCAGTGGGTTCTTATTAGCCTTTTTAAAACCCACATTTCTGGTTGTTACCCCTGTTTTAGTTACAGGAGTTTTGGTCTTTGTGTGTGCCATTTCTTCTGCTTGTGTAGGTGGGATCAGTAGACATCTTGCATTACGAGTAAGAGATTCACTTAGTGATACAGAAATATCTGTTTGAACTCCACATGTTTTTGTAGATTTCAAAACAGAAGCAAATGTTTTTTGTTTTAACGTTGTAGTTTGAGTGACCATGCGGCAAGCTACTGGGTATAATATATTATTTGTAATTTTTACCCGTTGAATCTTCTTTTCTCTCTGCCATGCAGGGCATTTCCTTGAGTAAGCAGGACGGGCATCTTTACAATTCACACATCATGGAGAATTGGTCACTCAGTACTCTCGTGACCTTCAGTTCCACAGTGTGTGCATGTGCTTTTCCAACGGCAGGATGTTTGTGAATGTCCAAATCGCTCGCATTTGAAGCAACGCAGCAGATTTGAAACATAAGGACAAAGTGGGCAGCACAGATAACCTGCTGTGATAGCAAATGGCAAAGTTGGTTTGTTAAAAATTAAAATTAAGTGTTTAGTAGAAATTAACTTGCCATCTCGACGAATGGAGATGCGTCCAACAGCAGTAAAACCTTGATCTGAAAGACCAATCTGGATATCTGATTCATCCTCAGACATCAGATCAATTTCAGATATCACACCACGTGAAGAGTTCAAACTTGTATGTGATGTAATGGTGACTTGTATGTCTCCTAGAGACTTCATTTTCAAGTTTTTCTGACTGTTAAAAAAAGGCTGTTTCCACAATTACATCTCCTGACCTCAATTTTTGAATTTTTTTAAGGTGCCCAATGGTCAACTCAAAAAGTTTCTGGATTAAAAAAAGGATAGCGTTTAGACAAAGGTATTTCTCCTGTAGCATGAACAATAAGGTAGGTTGGTTGATTGGAGGAATTGACCTCCTTTAATGGCAGTACATTGGTAGATGTTTTAGATTTTAAAAAATCCATATTTAGAAATAATAATTCAGCTCCTAGTGACCCCACCCACCATGGTACCCAACAAGGGGATGCCGTCACATGGGAGACTCCCATAGACCGTCACACCAGGGTTTCCCAAGAGCTATACCCTCACAATGCAGTCAAGAAGAGCACATCTTGTCTGACATGTCTGCCCGGTCTGCATCGATCGATTGACTCCAAGCCGATATCAAGAATGACTCAACGACCAGCCGATTAACTCAAACAAAGCCTGATTTAAGCCTCCCGTTTATCCGAAGCAGGGGCCAAAGCAGTGTGTTGGGGACGTTATGTTGCCCCTCAACTACCAAAATCCCCCTTTCCGGCATACGGGAAACCACGCACGGCAAACACGTGAATGGGCGGTCAGATCCCAGGGATGGTAAAAAAGAGTTACTAAACCATCTCTGGGAGGTCCCCTCACCACGGACAGGAACCCACATCGAGGAACCGACTCTGGCTAAAACACCAAAACTCCACGACTCCGATTCAACAGCCCTGCCATGTCTGTGGAGTCGCGTAAAAATCTACCGACTCTGACTCCGACTCCGACTTTTCTTTACTATCCGACTCTGACTCTGACTCTGGCTAAAACACCAAAACTCCACGACTCCGATTCAACAGCCCTGCCATGTCTGTGGAGTCGCGTAAAAATCTACCGACTCTGACTTTTCCTTACCATCCGACTCCGGCTAAAATATCAAAACTCCACGACTCCGACTCCACAGCCCTGTTCAGAACATTACAAAAAAAATTGTCTGAAAAACTTTTATCATGCTGTAATGGATTTTATCTGGGCCTACAGCAGTATTCCTCGAGCGAGAGATTGCTGTATGTAGTTCTATGCTGGTGAATGGCACATTATATTCCTCATTAGATGAGGAGTGAAAGTTTAAATACTGTTTTTTCACTTCAGGCTTTATAAGCCTGAAAATTCGTTGGATACATAATATTGCTAAATAAAGACGAAAATGTTTCACCAAACTTATCAGCAATACCCTGTATATCGCTGATTATTGTGCCATTCTTTTCCAGCATGGACAGAAAGTGAGAAGCATATTTCCCATTAATTATATGCATTTTATCCCAGACTGCTTTTGAGCTAGTGGAAAATGTTATGTTAGAAACATACTTCCACCAAGAATCTCTTTGGCTTGGCCTTCTTATTCTTCTGGCATTTGCCTTTGCTTTTTGAAAACCTATCAAATTATTAGCAGTGGGGTATCTTCTGAAAATCAATCAATCAATCAACATTTATTTTCTATGGCTTTCGCCTTTGCAAAGGGGTTACAAAATCGTGTAGCATTAATAATACAAAGATTGTTATACATGGTTTCAAAAAGAACGACAACACAAACAATAAATGATAATAACAATAAAACTTAATTAATAATGTTATGTTAGCATATTTAATAAATAACAGAAATATTTATAAACTTTAAATTACATATCAGAACTTAAATTGTTGTCATATAAGCAACACATAACAAAATCGGTTGTCAATAAAGTATCTCTTAAATGCTAGGTAATTTCGCAAGATACAAATAAATGGTTTTTAATACTTTCACAAAGTCTATTACATAATGGACAGTTAGAATGGGCAGATATATTCATTCTGCGCCTATTTAATACAATAGTATAGTCGTTGAGACGTAACTGAATTATTAAAGATTTAATATTATATTTTAAATTTGATAATAAATAATATCGAGGTGTCCATGGAGATACAAAGGAAGTCTCTAAAAACCTACACTTTTGCTCAATATAATGAGTGTCTTGGGCCCAATATTTATCCCTTAATGACTGAGACATTTCAGCCAGAAAAAGTTTTTTATCAGAAATTTGAGCATAATAATCAGTAGAGTAACCTAAACCAGTCAATAATCCTTCAACTGAAGAGGACCAAGTTTTAAACGAAGAATTTCCATCTATTAATTTCAACTTGTTATAAATCAACTTTCTAGAATCATAGTCTGGTAACTACAAAATTGTACTCTAATATCTAAAAATGATCATTGTTAAATGTATAGCCATTGGTGGATGACCCAGTTCAAATTTTTAAGACAGGTCCAGGCACCGAACGATAAATATGAAATATCGATCTAATAAATCTCAATTGCGTCTTCTCCAATTTATCAACGAAAGATGATCCCCAAATAAAAAACATATAGCCTATACTTGAACGTATCAAGGAATCAAACAATCGGTAATACGACTTAATGGAAGACTGTTTCATTTTTACCATAAGCTTTATTAAATTAGAAAGCTGAAGTTTATATTTCAAAAACAGTTTGTCTACATGAAAAGAAAATGAACCCAGTGGAGTAAAATAAATACCCAGATATTTATAGGACAGAACAATCTCCAACTCAAAGTTAAATAAATAGAATTTATCAGCCTATCCCAGTCTACCTCCTCTCCAACAAACCATTACTTTAGATTTAACATCATTAATAAATACTTCATTAGATTTACAGTAGTCTTGTAGAAAATCAAGTTTTTTCTGAAGACCAATAGGTGAATACGAAAATATTACCATATCATCAGCAAACAAAAGACAATTCAATTCTACCTCTGGTGATATGGATATACCCATAGTGTTATGATTACAAAAAAATTCCGAAAGATCGTTAACAAATAAATTAAATAAAATAGGACTAAGTGGTTCACCCTGTGGAAGACCTTTATTAGCAGTTACCGTCTCCGAAAAACAACGATTAACTTCAATTTGATAAGTGGTGTTCGAAAACAATTGTCTTATAAGATTAATAAAAGATGATGATATACCTATCCGAGAAAGCTTCGACCATAAAATATCATGGTCTATTGCATCAAACGCCTTTGACAAATCAATAAATCCAACGTATAGTTTCCTCCGCTTCTTAGTCAAAATTAATTGCAAAATTCCAAGAAATATAAATAAATTATAGCCAACACCTCTATTCACTACAAAAGCACCTTGACCGATAGAAATAGTATGAGACCGCTCAAGCCAGAGTCGCAAACGATTAGCCAATAACGTAGAAAAAATTTTTCTAATTACACTAATTAACGATATCGGACGATAATTCAAAGGATCAAACCGATTACCCTTCTTATATATCATTTTTAAACAAACATTTTTCCAAGTAATAGGAAAAGAGTAATTAGTTTTAAAATTATTAAATAAAGATAGCAAATCATTTAAAATATTAATCGGAAGGAATTTAATCATCTCAGCCTTTACAGCATCTAATCCAGGGGCTTTGTTATTTTTTAGAGATTTTACTACAAATTGTAATTCATCAAATGAAAAATTTTCATCGAGTAATGGATCCGTATTATCATTAGTACAAATAGATAGTACAGCTAAAGATGGCCCAGAAAAAAAAGTTTTCAAATAAACCGACCAATCAGAAATAGAAATGTTATTATACACAACTTTGCCGTTTCTAAATTTATTAACAATTTTCCAAAATTCAGCAGAGTTTTTAATATATGATAATTGAAAATTAATCTTATTCCAAAATAGTTTCTTTTTGGCTTTACAGAGAGATTTAAAAGTTTTTTCCAAATTAGAATAAATAATAAATTGTTGTTTACTTCTTGATCGCCGAAATAAACGTAGAGCACGATTCTTCTCTCTCTTCAATCGTAGGCAATCAATATCAAACCAAGACTTTACAAATTTTCTTGAGCAGTCATATTTGACATACATATTACTTTGAATTACAGACTCAAGAATCGCGTCAACAAAAGACGAATAAAAAGAAAAAGAATCCAGAAAAAATCCGCCTTTAATTTCTGCATATCGCTGAGTGACACTATACAAATACTTGTCCAAACATGAAGATCTCCACACATAACGACATATTTCAGTAGGCAATTCATTGCTGAAAGGAAGAGAATCAAACCTGAACTCAATGGAAATAGGAAGATGATCAGAATCAAATTTATTCAAAACTTTAAAGTCGACCAAGTTATCAACTAATTCAGGATTTGTAGCTATCAAATCAATAACTGATGCACCCAAAGAGGAAATAAATGTAAAATTAGCAGGGAAATCAGTAACGAATCGACCATTCAATAAAATCATACCATAAGATTTGATCAAGTTCAAAAATCCTTTTCCTCTATAGTTAAAAATCTTATCTTTAGATTTTCTAGTATTATAAAAATTTCTATTAGAACCTAAATATAGTGTATCTAATTCGGAAGCAATTCTAGCGTTGGAATCACCGAGAATCAAAATATCATCAACATCTTTAAGATCCAGAATCAGTCTATCAAGATACTCAATCAATGAATCGTATTTATGAATGGATATATAAACCAGAACAATCTCTAAACAGATGTTTATCAAATGTAAGTTTAACTATAATAAAGTTATCAGAGAGATGACAAATTTCTAACTCACCAAGTTTCCGAGACACCACTAAAAACAAACCTCCAGATAATCTTCCAGGTCCCTCAAGTTTATGAGCTAACATTTCAATGAAATAGAATTGAGAGTCCAGTGATGAAAGAAGGGTTTTCAACAAAAATGTCATCCATGATTCAGTTATGCCAACAATATAATATGATAATATAAAATCAACAAAACTTTTGTCAGAAAAGTTAACAAACAATGAACCCTGACTGTTCCATGATAATACCTTTAACGTATAGAAAACCTCTGAATAAGGAATAACAATTTAATTTTTTAATTCTCGTCCATTCAATGATCCGACAATTTCCCTAGTGATAAAAAAATTCAATCTTCATCAGCTTATTACTTAATAAATCAAACGTAAAGTTTTCTCCATTAATTGTTAGACAATCAGCTCTCATAAATGCATCTTTTCCGGTCTTCTTAGCCTCTTGATAAAAAGTAAAAAGATTTTTTCTCCTAATCCTTGATCTCCAGTGCAGATCATCAAAAAACTTTACCTTAGAACAACCTTCCCTCTTCTGAATATTATGAACATTCCAGTAGATAAGTTTATCAGAGACAGTATCAAGTTTTGCCACTACCAAATTATTTTTTGAAATTATTTTAAGATCTTTCACCAGAATTGAATCACCACTAGGTTTTTTAATAGACGACAAAATGTCGAAAGCCAAAGACACAACTTCAGACAAGTTTCCATCTAATCCAGCAATAACAATATTATTTCTCTGCTGTTCATTTATCGATGAATCTAAAAGATATAAAAAATAGGATGTCAAAGCAGTATATAAAATATTTATGTTAAAAATTTCCTCTACCTTTTTTTCTACATTAAAGAGACGTTAATCAAAATCTTTATGCAAATTTGCCAGCCATTCTAATTTAGTATATAAATCTTCAAGTTTAGTCAAGATGGTATTAAATTTTTCCTCTAAAACAGAAAATAAATTTTAAGGTACATTTGGAGAAGGAGTCAAAAAAGAAAAAAAGATTCCAGTCGCTGAGATTTCAGAGTCGGTTCACTAAAAGATCTTTGACGTTTTCCAACAGCAGAAATGGACGACTTTGAAAAAGGGGAGAAAGGTAGAGTGCGAGACAACGATCAAGAATTAGACTCAATACCTCCAATTATTAATAAAACACGTAATAATAAATATATATCAGAAACTTTAGTGAAACCAAAGTAAAGAATCACACTTTTTGAAGACACAAACATATCCAAAGCACTATACTTCAAAACAAACAGCTCTCACAAAAATTCACCAACACTGACGAATGTCACCCTATCTTCTGAAAATTCCCCATGCTTTCTTTTGTGCTTTAAATGCTGCCTCGCATTTCTGATCCTACCATGGTTTCGGATGCTTTGGGTATCTTGTTGATGTCTTTCCCAGTGTTTTCTAAGCTGCCTGCATGATACATAAAGTGACAACTTCAACTGCATCATTGATATCAGCAGTATTGACCATTTCCTCAGTGATGTTAACAAAAGAGAAGAATGCAGCCCAATCTGCTGTTTCATGTTTCCAGCGTGGTGGACAAGCTGTTTCACAGCTTTCGCTGCCTTGATATTTTAAAAATATTGAGAAGTGGTCACTAGAGAGTGGATTAGATCCAACCTCCCATGAAAATGCTGAAAACAGATTCGGAGATGCTAATGATAGATCAATGCAGTAAACGTTCTTTATGAGGCATGAAAGTATGTCACTTTTCCAGTATTAAATAAATACATTTGCTAATTGCCGATAAATCGCTCAATGGCTCTGCCTTGACGATTGATGTCCAGACTGCCCCACATTAGATTGTGACCATTGAAATCACCGAGTAAAATAAATAAGATCGGCAGCTGTTCAACCAAGTTATCCAATTCATCCTCATTGACTCTGACATCTGGTGGCAAGTATATAGAACAAACTGTGACAGTCACTCCAATAGTAATTCTGACTGCCACAGCTTGCAAATCTGTGGTTATTTGTTCCGGTAAAGACAAGAAACAGTTTGAAACCAGCATAGCCACACCTCCACTGGCACGGTTGTGGCTATCATCATCCTTGCAATACAGATCAAATCCTTTCAATGAAATTCTTTCTCCAGGTTTTAGATGGGTTTCCTGGAGTGCCACACAGAGAGATGTGGTAGATGATGTCAAGTGTTTAATGTCAGAAAAGTTGTTGCAAAAACCACGACAGTTCCATTAAATTATTTTATAATCCATTATGTGTTTCGAGCAGCATTCTTCACAAAAGTGTCCCTCTTCAATTTTACTAAAGATATTCCTTTTGAAGGTAATGGTGGTTGGATCCCCTCTGTATTATTCTATTCATCAGAGATATCAGAGAACTTACTCATGGATTGAGTCTCATCTCTTTGATTTAGAGAGGGCTGCTTTCAATTTTTGTTTGTTCAGTGGGTTTTTATTAGCCTTTTTAAAACCCACATTTCTGGTTGTTTTCCTTTTAGCTACAGGGGTTTTGGTCTTCATGTTCTCTTCTTCTTGTGATTGTGTAGATGGAATCAATAAACATTTTGCATGGCAAGTTAGCGATTCACTTAAGGAAACAGAAATATCCATTTGAACTCCACATGTTTTTGTGGATTTCAAAACAGAAGCATATGTTTTTCGTTTTAATGTTGTAGTTTCAGTGACCATGAAACAGGCCTCTGAATATGCTATGTTATTAGTGGTTTTCACTCGCTGGATCTCTTTCTCTCTCTGCCATACAGGGCATTTCCTTGAGTAGGCAGGATGGGCATCTTTACAATTCACACAGCATGGAGTATTGGTGCACTCGGTACTCTCATGACCTTCAGTTCCACAGTGTGTGCATGTGCTTTTCCCACGGCAGGATGTTTGTGAATGTCCAAATCGCTGGCATTTAAAGCAATGCAGTGGATTTGGAACATACAAACGAAGTGGGCAGCGCAGATAACCTGCTGTGATAGCAGAACACAAAGTTGATTTGTTAAAGGTTAAAATTAAGCGTTTAGTAGTAAATTAACTTGCCATCTCAATGAATGGAAATGCATCGTACAGCAGTAACTTCTTGATCTCAATGACCAATGTAAATATCTGATTCATCCTCAGACATCAGATCGATTTCAGATATCACACCACATAATGACTTCAAACTTGTATGTCTCCTAGAGACTTCATTTTCAAGACATTTCTGACTGTTGAGGAAAACAACTTCTATGAGTAGATCTCCTAACCTCAATTTTTTAATTTTTTTAAGGTCCCCAATGGTCGACTCAAAAAGCTTTTTTAAATTAAAAGAAAATAACGTTTAGACAGAGGTGTTTCTCCCATAGCATGAACAATAGGTTGAATGATTAGAAAAACTAACCTCTTTTTATGGCAATGAATTGGTAGATGTTTTTGATTCTAGAGAATCCATATTAAAAATAACTATTCAACTCCTAATGACCCCACCCACCATGGGGCCCAACAAATAAATGCCATCACATGAGAGATTCTCATAGACCGTCACACCAGGGTTTCCCAGGAGCTATACCTTCACAATGCAGTCAAGAAGACCACATCTTGTCTGACGTGTGTCCATCCAGTCTGCATCGATCAGTTGACTCCAGGCCAAAGTCAAAAATGTCTCAACGACTAGCCAATTGACTCAAACAAAGCCTGATTTCAGCCTCCCGTTTATCCAAAGCAGGGGCCAAAGCAGTGTGTTGGGGATGTAATGTTGCCCCTCAACTACCAGAATCCCCCTTTCCGACATACAAGATACCATGCATGAAAACATGTGGGTGAACGTTCAGATCCCAAAGATGGTAAAGATAAGTTACTAAACCATCTCTGGAAGGTCCCCTCACCACGGACAGGAACCCACATCAAGGGGCAGACTTTTTGTTGTGTTCATCAGTCATGATAGTGACTGTCATGGCTAGTTTTATTTAAAATTTCTGAATTTGTTTATTAGAAAACTTTTTCTTGGCAACTTCAGCTTTTATTGTTTTCAATTTAGATAATATTGAATGTTTTTAACAAATTACATTTTAATATTAATTTATAATATTGTATTGAATATAGATGAATTCCTTATTTAATTTTATGTGAATTAAAATTTTAAAAGGGAAATAATGCATTTACATATATAAAATTTGCATTATTTCAGAGTCATGCCACGACAGAAAAAAAATTAAGAAGAGAGTTTGAAGTATTTGGGCCCATAAAAAACGTTAGTGTTTTTAGAATTTTAAATATAAATAATTTTTATAGAGTTCATATTTCCAGTGATGCAGAATATATCCAAATCTATAAATTACGTTCAGAGAAAATTAAACCAGTCTTGAGGAAATTTTTGGCAACAAAATATTACTGCAATAATTGCAAAATCTTTACAAAAAAATGAAGTAGTGTTTTGTCTAAGCCTGTAGACATTAATGAGGGAAATTGTGAAAAACATAATGGGAGTACCATATTTTAAAAATGAAATTGAAATGTTTGATGTCTGAAGCTATAAAAACCAAAAATCTGTTTTTATTTCAAAATTCTGACATTATGTAGTGGGTGTATTTTTTTGTTGGCTCGAATTTAAGATGAAATATTCGCTTGTTCCTTGCATGGAAAATTTGCAAATTAATGAACTAATTAAGGAAACCATAAACCTCACATTTAAACCATATTTTCAAAGATTTCCAAAGATAAAGTTTTATCGAATTTTTAAAAATGAAACTTAAAATATAATAATTGATTTTTAACTGCACAAAAATAAATATACTGTTTTTTAATTAAAACTTTTTAACATTTTAGTTAAAACTTATAAAAAACCAAAATAAAAAATCCAAGAATTTTGCTTTCATTACATTTATGAAAACTGAAGACATGCATTGTAAGTATTATGTTTTTTATAAAATTACCACCACCCAAATTTCATAAAGTTTGGGCTTTCCGTTCCTCCTACAGTAAACCATAGGCGTGAACATAGTACACATTTTCTGGGAAATTTTCCAGTTGGGAAACTGGTATCTTTCCTATTACGCTTACGTTTAACATTCATTAAATATGTGAATTTATTACTGGTAACAATTCTCATGAGAATTTTTACTTCTTTATAATAATTTATTATCTTAGGAAATGATTTGCAAATTGGATGTTTAGTTTTCATCAAAATTTTAATCACTATAGAGTGAAAACTAGGTTCACATGAAATCAAAGCCTGAAGGGAACTAACTGAGTCAGTATTAATCATGCAACAACGATGACCTTTTCTGAATACATACTTTAAAGCTAGATAAATAGCCTGCAGCTCTGCAGTAAAGATAGATAAATTTGATTCAATTTGTTCTGCCACGATTTCATCCTGGCAAACGAAAGCTAAGCAAACATATTCGTCCGATTTAGAACCGTCAGTATAAATAGAAATTAAATTCTTGTCTTAATATTGAATTTCTGCAAAGTGCTGTATGTAGATATAGTCTGGAGTGGATTCCTTAGAAAACTGCTTTAAGCTAAACTCAACATTTATCTCAGAAATTGACAGAAGTGGTATACTATCAACCTGAGCCTCTGAAATGTTGCTTGTATTTAGGTCAATTGTGCTGCCTGCATTCTCCATTCTTATGTTGAATGTAGGGACACAGCTTGAGCAAGCTTCAAATAATGTTATCAGTTGCATATCTGATATCGTACAGTCAACTGATGGTTTAGCTTAAGATTTCTGCTTAATGTTATAAAAAAGAGACAACTGTTCTCTCCTGAGAGATAGTGGAGGCTCATAAGCATCCACGTACAAACTTTGTACAGGAAAAGTTCGAAAAGCACCAGTGCACAAACGCAGTGCTTGATGGTGGATTGGATCCAGCATCCGAAGAGTAGAGTCTCGCGCAGAGCCATAGACAATACATCCATAGTCCAGCTTAGAGCAAACAAGGACCCTATAAATCCTAAGCATAAAACATTTGTCTGCTCCCCAGAATAAGCAGCACAGTACCTTTGAAAGGTTCAAAGATTTTAGACATCTACTCTTCAAATTGTGCAAGTGCAAGAAAAACGTCAGTTTATGGTCAAACAAAATACCCAAAAATTTTGCCTCCTTCACCATTGGGATTTTGACCCAATTTACGTAGATTTCAAGATCCAAGTGTAAACCATGGGTTCGACAAAAGTGGATGCACAAGGTCTTCTCTGTGTTAAAACTAAAACCATTAGTCTTGGTCCAATGGTCTATGTGATTTAGGGAGGTTTGCAGTTGTCTCTCGATTAAACTCATGTTGCTAGACTGGCAAAAGATCTGAAAGTCATCCACATATAAAGAGTGTTTCACACTAGGGAAAAGACAGTTTGCTATGCTATTAATTTTAGTTAAAAATAGAGTCACACTAAAAATAGAGCCTTGAGAAACACCTTGTTGCGTGAAAAACCTAGATAAAGTGTTGCCCATCCTAACTTAAAATCTTCAATTCTGTAGGAAGTTTTTTATAAAAATCAGCAAGTTACCCCGCAATCCAAATTGGTCCAGATCACGTAGTATCCCGTATCACCAACAGCGATCATAGGCCTTCTCAATATCAAAAAACACAGACACTAAGTGCTGTCGACTAACAAACGCTTCGCGTATAGATGTTTCAACGTTTACTAAGTTATCGGTGGTACTTCTGTTCCTACGAAAACCACTCTGATGTGGTGAAAAGTATTCATTTTTCTCTAAGAGATACATCAGACGTCTGTTTACCATCCTCTCATAGAGTTTACACAGGCAACTTCTCAGAGAGATTGGTCTGTAATTAGAGAAATTCTTGTGGTCTTTACCAGGCTTGAAAATGTAAATCATGATAGATAGCCTCAAAGAGTCAGGAAAAGTATGTTCTGTCCATATTCTGTTAAACAGACACAGAAGATTAGAAAGGAAATTGTTTGAAAGATTTTTAATCATGCTGTAGTGAATTTTATCTGGACCTACAGCACTATTCCCCGAGCGAGAGATCGCTGTATGTAGTTCTATGCTGGTGAATGGCACATTATATTCATCATTATATGAGTAATGAAAGTTTAAATATTGTTTTTCACTTTAAACTTTATAAGCCTGAAAATCTCTTGAATACATAATATTGCTGGATAAAGTAGAAAATGCTTCACCCAATGTATCAGCAATACCCTGTATATCGCTGATTATTGTGCCATTATTTTCCAGCATTAACAGAGAGTAAGAAGCATATTTCCCATTGATTTTATGGATTTTATCCCAGACTGCTTTTGAGCTAGTGGAAGATGTTATGCTTGAAACATACTTTCTCCAAGAATCCCTTTGGCTTTGCCTTCGCATTTTTAAAAGCTATCAAATTTTCAGCACTAAGATATCTTCTAAAAATCCCCTATGCTTTCTTTTGTGCTTTAAATGCTGCCTCGCAATTTTGGTTCCACCATGGTTTCAGATGTTTTGGGTATCTTGTTGACATCTTTCCCATTGTTTTCTCAGCTGCCTGAATAATACTGGAAGTGACAACTTCAACTGCATCATTGATATCAGCAGTATTGACCATTTCCTCAGTGATGTTAGCCAAAGAAAAGAATGCAGGCCAATCTGCCGTTTCCAGTTTTCAGCGTGATGAACGAGCTGTTTCACAGCTTTCTCTGCCTCGGTATTTTAGAAATATTGGGAAGTGGTCACTAGAGAGTAAATTAAATCCAACCTCCCATAAAAATGCTGAAAACAGATTCAGAGATGCTAATGATAGATCAATGGCAGTGAACGTTCTTGATGGGGCATGGAAGTATGTCACTTCTCCAGTATTAAATAGATACAGTTTATGATTACCTATATATCTCTCAATGGCTCTGCCTCAACGATTGATGTCAAGACTGCCCCACATAAAATTGTGACCATTGAAGTCACCCAGTAAAAGAAATGGTGTTGGCAGCTGTTCAACCAAGGCATCCAGTTCATTCTCATTGACTCTGACATCTGGTGGCAAGTATATAGAACAAACTGTGACAGTAACTCCAATAGATATTCTGGCTGCCACAGCTTGCAAATTAGACGTGATTTGTACCGGCAAAAATGGGATGTGATTTGAAACTACAATAGCCACACCTCCACTGGCATGGTTGTGGCTATCATCATCCTTGCGATAGAGATTGAATTCTTTTAAAGTACAGGTAACCCCCGTATAACACGGTAGATACGTTCAAAAAAATTGCCGTGTTATGCAAAACAAAGAACTAGTACGAAAAGAAGAATTACGTTCCAAAAATTAAACAACATGCTACTATATTTTCATAATTAAGATAAATATCTTTCTTAAAATTTTCTTAAGTGATACATATTAATATAAGCAATGTTTTCCTTGTCATCACTAAAAGCTCTATTAACCGAGAGCGTTTTATTTTTGGCAAGTTATCGTTATCCTCTGAGCATTTTTCTGCATTATTTTCAGATTCATAATTTATCTTTTGCAAAAAGTGTATGTAATTTTAGATTGCTTGCTTCTAGTTAAAAGATCTTTATAAATTGCCTTATATGGTGCTAAGCACTTTATAAATTTCCTTATATGGTGCTAAGCACTTATGAAATAAGAGAAAAACATCTGGCAACACCAGAAGCAGAAGCGTCAAGATCTGGCAAAATTGAAACAATTTTCACGACGGACCATGTCTATGAAGACGAGAAAAAAAAATTTACACACTGAAGTACTAATAGTTCACGAAAATAATAATTTTCGTGAACTCTTAGTACTTAAGTATGTGAAAATTTATTACATTTCATGCTGTACAAGGGTTTTACCCATTTCTCGAACCGTGTCAGAGTAAATCCGTGCTATATAAGTATTGTGTTATACAAAAAATGGTACCAATTCTCGAACAGTGTTAGAGCGAATCTGTGCTATAGAAGTGCCGTGTTATACAGGGGTTACCTGTAATTCATACTCCAGGTTTCAGACAAGTTTCCTGGAGTGCCACACAGAGAGATGAAGTAAAGGATGTCAAGTGTTTAATGTCAGAGAAGTTGTTGCAAAAACCACGACAGTTCCATTGGATTATTTTGTAATCCATTATGTGTTTGAGGCAGCATTCTCTGTAAAGGTATCCCTCTTTAGTTTTACGGCTGATTTGCCTTTTGGAGGTGAAGTTGGTGGTGTTACCTCCTTATTAGTCTCCGCGTCAGAGAAGTCAGAGAACTCACTCATAGACTGAGCCTCTGATTTCTTAGATTTGAAGATGGCTGCTTTTAATTTTTGTTTGTTGAGTGGGTTCTTAGCAGCCTTCTTAGAACCCACGTTTCTTGTTATGACCCCTGTTTTAGGTAGGGGTGTTTTGGTCTTCTTGCTCTCCTTTTCTGCAGTTTGGGTAGATGGTATAAGCAAACATTTTTCATGGCGAGTTAGAGATTCATTTGGTGAAACAGAAATGACTGTCTGACCTCCACATGTCTTTGTGGATTTCAGAACAGCAGCAAATGTCTTAAAATTCACTGGTGCATTTAAATTACCATGCGTCGTGCCTCTGAGTAAGGTAGATTTTTAACTGTTTTCAAGCGCTGAATCTCTTTCTCTCTCTGCCATGCAGGGTATTATTGGGAGTAGAAAGGATGTGAATCTGTGCAGTTTACACAGCATGGGGTACAGGTACACTCGGTACTCTCGTGACCTTCAGCTCCACACTGTGCACATACATTCTTGCCACGGCAAGATGCCTGTGAATGTCCAAACCGCTAGCATTTAAAGCAGCACAGTGGGCTTGGAATGCATGGTCGAACTAAGCAACGCAGATATCCTGCTGTAATAACAGATGGCAATGTCGGCTTGTTAAATGTCAGAATTAGGTGTTTAGTAGGTATCACCCTGCCGTCTCGACGAATAGAGATGCATCGGACATTAGTGACACCTTGATTCGAAAGGCCCGACAGTATATCTGATTCGTCTTCTGACATCAAGTCTACCTCAGATATCACACCACGTGATGAGTTTAGACTTCCGTGTGGTGTGACCAATACTCCCATTTCTCCAAGACTTTTTGTTGCCAAAAGCCTTGCTGATTGTTGAGGTGACACTGTCTCTATAAGTAAATCCCCAGACCACAACTTTTGTATTTTTTTCAGATGCCCAATAATAGATTCAAATAGCATTTGAATCAAAAAAGGAGAGCATTTGGACAATGGTTTATCTCCTGTAACGTGTATTATCAAGTATGCAAGCTCGTTGAAAAGTTTTCCGCCATTTGATATTTCTTGTTCTGTACTATGTTGGAGTTTTAGATTTTTAGAATCCATATTGTTCAAAAAAAAGTTCAGCTCCTAGTGACCCCACCCACCATGGGGCCCAACAAGGGGATGCCGTCACATGAAGTGCTTTCATAGACCGTCACACCAGGGTTTCCCAGGAGCTATACCCTCACAATGCAGTCAAGAAGAGCACATCTTGTCTGATGTGTCCACCCAATCTGCATCTATCGGTTGACTCCAAGCCGAGGTCAAGAATGACTCAATGACCAGCCAATTGACTCAAATGGAGCCTGATTTGAGCCTCCCTTTTATCCGAAGCAGGGGCCAAAGCAGTGTGTTAAAAACGTTATGTTGCCCCTCAACTACCAGGGTCCCCCTTTCCGGCATACGGGGTACCACGCACGGCAAACTCGTGAATGGGCGTTCAGATCCCAGGGATGGAAAAGAAGAGTTTCTAAACCATCTCTGGAAGGTCCCCTCACCACGGACAGGAACCCACATCAAGGGGTATTTTATAAACAGTCATCAAGCAGAGTCAACAAAGAGGTATCAGATGGACACCTCGAATCGGACCTTTCCCGCGACCCGAAAAAGTTTCATCTTGCACCTGGAGACAAAAAAGAGAGCAATCGGGAAGCGAGGAATGGAACGAAAGACCAATCCGAAATGCGAACAGTAGGGGGAAAAACTATAAAAATCAGAACTTCAAAGTCGGTTGGTTGGTTAATTAGTTAAGGTTTTTTGGCACAAAAGCCATATAGTCTATGCTGCGCCATGCCAAATGGTAAAATTAAAAAGATCATATATACATATATTAAAAATTAATAACAAATAACAATAACAAACATCTACAACAGTAACAATAAATGAAAACAAGGTATATAAAAGTATAGATAAATGAATAGGTAAATAAATAAATATTCAGATTTGTTTATAAATATTAGTGACTTTCAGAAAGTCTAGTAAATTATTGACATTTGGCCTTTGGCCAAGGATTTCTGTCAGACAAGCATTTCCAAAATATTGTCTATGCCTTGTCTTGAAAGCAGAGCAATTGCACAGCATGTGTTTTACACTTAGGGTGCAGTTGCAATACTCACATACTGGCTGGTCTTCACCCTTCAAAAGGTATAAATGAGTCAACCGAGTATGCCCAATTCTCAAACGAGTAAGAATTACTTCAAATCTCCTGTCATAATGTTTGTTACGTGTCCAATTTTCTATATTTGGCTTGATCTCGTGTAGTTTATTGTGGATTTGTGCATTCCACATGTTTTGCCATCTCTCCGCTAGTCGTTTTTTAACTACTAGCTTCAAGTCACTTCCTTCGAGACACATTTCATGCTGTGAAGGACTAGCTGCCTTTGCAGCTGCATCAGCTTCTTCGTTCCCTCTTATGCCAACATGCCCAGGTACCCAACAAAATTTTATAGAGAGATTCCTCGTAAAAAGATGGCAAATAAGATTATGAATTTTAATCACTATAGAGTGAGAACTAGGTTCGCACGAGATCAAAGCCTGAAGTGCACTAACAGAGTCGGTGTAGATCACACAGCAACGATGACCTTTCCTATTTACATGCTTTAAGGCTAAATAAATAGCATGCAACTCTGCAGACAAGATGAAAGAATTCAATGCAATTTGTTCTGCCACGATTTCATCCTGGCAGACGAAAGCTGAGCCAACGTAATCATCAGATTTAGATCCATCTGTATAAATAGGAATTAAATTCCTGTTACTATGTTGAATTTCTGCAAAGTGCTGTCTATAGACGTAGTCAGGTGTGGATTCCTTAAAAAATTGCTTTAGGCTAACGTCAACATTTATCACAGGAGTTGACCAAGGTGATACACTACAGACCTGTAGCTGTGAAATCTTGCCTGTATCCAGGTCAATCGTGCTGCTAAATTTCTCCATTCTTATGGCGAATAAAGGGACACTACTTGGGCGAGCTTCAAATAATCTTTTCAGCTGAGTATCTAATAATGTACAATCAACTGAAGGTTTACTAAAGGACTTTTGTTTTATATAATAAAATAGAGATAACTGTTCTCTCCTAAGAGCAAGTGGAGGCTCATAAGCATCCACATACAGACTTTGTACAGGAGAAGTTCGAAAAGCACCAGTGCACAAACGTAGTGCTTGATGGTGGATTGGATCCAGCATCCGAACAGTAGATTCTCGCGATGACCCATAAACAATGCATCCGTAGTCCAGCTTTGAGCAGACAAGGGCCCTATAAATCCTGAGCATAAAACATTTGTCTGCTCCCCAGAATGAGCAGCACAGTACCTATAAAAGGTTCAAAGATTTTAGACATCTACTCTTCAGGTTGCGCAAGTGCGACAAAAACGTTAGTTTATGGTCAAACAAAACACCCAAAAATTTTGCCTCATTTACCATTGGGATTTTGACCCCATTTAAGTAAATTTCGGGATCCAAGTGCAACACACGCCTTCGACAGAAGTGGATGCACAAGGTCTTCTCAGTGTTAAAACTAAAACCATTGGTCTTAGACCAATGGTCTATGCAATTTAGAAAAATTTGCAGTTGTCTCTCGATGAAACTCATGTTGCTAGACTGGCAAGAGATCTGAAAGTCATCCACATACAAAGAGTGTTTCACACTAGAGGGAAGACAGTTAGCTATGCTATTAATTTTAATAATAAACAGAGTCACACTCAAAATACATCCTTGAGAAACACCTTCTTCTTGGACAAAAGATCTAGATAGTGTTGCCCATCCAAACTTGGAATCTTCGATTCTGCAGAAAGTTTTTTATAAAAACTGGCAAATTACCCCGCAGTCCGAATTCATGTAAATCACGAAGTATTCCGTAATGCCAGCAGCAATCATAGGCCTTTTCTATATCAAAGAAAACAGACACTAAGTGCTGTCGTCTAACAAACGCTTCGCGTATGAATGTTTCAAGTTTTACTAACTTGTTTGTGGTAGTTCTTTTTCTCTAAGAGATACATCAGGCGTCTGTTTACCATCCTCTCAAAAAGTTTACACAGGAAACTTTTTAAAGAGATTGGTCTGTAATTAGAGTGATTCTTCCGGTCTTTACCGGGTTTTGAAATAGGGATAATAATTGATAGTCTCCAAGAGTCAAAAAAAGTATTTTCTGTTTATATTCTGTTAAACATATGCAAAAAATTAGAGAGGGAATTGTTTGACAGATTTTTAATCATGCTGTAGTGGATTTTATCCGGGCCTACAGCACTATTCCCCGCGCGAGAAATCACTGTTTGTAATTCGATTTTAGTGAATGGCACATTATATTCCTCATTAGATGATGGGTCAAAGTTTAAATGTTGCTTTTCCTTTTGCACTTTGTAAGCCTGGAAATCCCTTGAATACATTATGTTGCTAAATGAAGCAGAAAATGTTTCACCCAATAAATCAGCAATACACTGTATATCACTGATTATTGTGCCATTATTTTCCAGCATGGACAGAGAATGAGACGCATATTTCCCATTAATTTTGTGGATTTTATCCCAGACTGCTTTTGTGCTAGAGGAGGATGTTATGCTAGAAACATATTTCTTCCAAGAATCCCTTTGGCTTTGCCTTCTTATTCTTCTGGCATTTGCCTTCGCTTTTTGAAAAGCTATCAAATTATTAGCAGTGGGGTATCTTCTGAAAATTCCCCATGTTTTCTTTTGTGCTTTAAATGCTGCCTCGCAATTCTGGTTCCACCATGGTTTCGGATGTTTTGGATATCTAGTTGATGTTTTCCACATTGTTTTTTCCGCTGCCTCAATGATACTAAAAGTGACAACCTGAACTGCATCGTTGATATCTGCAGTATTGACCATTTCCTCAGTGATGTTAGCTAAATAAGAAAAGGCAGGCCAATCTGCCGTTTCAAGTTTCCAGCGTGGTGGACGAGCTGTTTCACAGCTTTCTCTGCCTCGATATTTTAGAAATATTGGGAAGTGGTCACTAGAGAGTGGATTACATCCAACCTCCCATGAAAATGCTGAAAACAGGTTTGGACTTGCTAATGAGAGATCAATTGCAGTGAATGTCCTTGTTGGGGCATGGAAGTATGTCACTTCTCCAGTATTAAATAAATATATTTCCTGGTTGCCGATAAATCTCTCAATGGTTCTGCTTCGACGATTGATGTCGAGACTGCCCCACATGGGATTGTGGCCATTGAAATCACCTAGTAAAAGATATGGAGTTGGCAGGTGTTCAACTAATGTATCCAATTCATCCTCATTCACTCTGACATCTGGTGGCAAGTATATAGAACAAACTGTGACAGTTACTCCGATAGAAATTCTGACTGCCACAGCTTGCAGATCAGTGTTTATTTGTACCGGCAAGGATGGGAAGTGATTGGAAACCAGAATAGCCACACCTCCACTGGCACGGTTGTGGCTATCATCATCCTTGCGGTATAGATTGAATCCTTTTAAAGAAATATTTTCTCCAGGTTTTAGATGGGTTTCCTGGAGTGCCACGCAGAGAGATTGAGTAGATGATGTCAAGTGTTTAATGTCAGAGAAGTTGTTGCGGAAACCACGACAGTTCCATTGGGTTATTTTATAACCCATTATGTGTTTGAGGCAGCATTCTTTGTGAGATTATCTCTCTTTAATCTAACCAGGGGTTTTTCTTTTGGAGGTGATACTGGTTTTGTCACTTCTTGATTAGTCTCTTCATCAGAGATATCAAAAACTCACTCATAGAGTGGGCTTCTGATTTTTTACATTAAGAGAGAGCTGCTTTTACTCTCTGCTTGTTTAGTGGGTTCTTACTAGCCTTTTTAGAACCCAGGTTTCTTGTTATTACCCGTTTTAGGTAGACATGTTTTTGGTTTTAAAACTCTCCTTTTCTGGTGTTTCTTTTGGTGGAATCATTAAACATTTTGCATGCCTGGTAAGGGATTCCTTTGGGGAGACAGAAATGTCGGTTTGAACTCCACATGTTTTTGTGGACTTCAAAGCAGCAGCGAATGTCTTTTGTTTTAATGGTGCACTTGAAGTGACCATTCTGCGTGCCTCAGGGTAAGGTAAGTTGTTTACTGTTTTCACCCGTTGTATCTCCTTTTCTCTTTGCCATGCAGGGCATTTTCAAGAGTAAGAAGGATGGGCATCTTTGCAGTTAACACAGCATGGGGTACTGGTACACTCAGTACTCTCGTGACCTTCAGTCCCACACTGTGCACATATGCTCTTTCCACGGCAGGATGTCTGTGAATGTCCAAACCGCTGGCATTTGAAACAACGCAGTGGATTTGGAACGTACGGACGGACAGGGCAGCGCAGATAACCTGCTGTAATAAAAGATGGCAATGTCGGCGTGTTAAAGGTGAGGATTAAATGTTTAGTTGGTATTTATTAACTTGCCATCCCGACAAATGGAAATATGTCAGACAGCAGTAACACCTTGGTCTGAAAGGCCAATCTGAATATCTGATTCATCTTCAGACATCAGATCAAACTCAGATATCACACCACTTGAAGAGTTCAAACTTCCATGTGGTGTGACAGTGACTTCAATGTCTCCCAATTTCTTTGCAGCTAGAAGTTTTGCCGACTGTTGAGGTGAGGCAGTTTCTACAAGTAGGTCTCCTGACCTCAGTTTTTGTGTTTTTTTCAGGTGTCCCATCGTTGATTCAATTAACTTCTACATCAAAAAAGGGAAACATTTTGATAAAGGTTTTTCTCCAGTAGCATGCACTATTAAGTAGGATGGCTGACTGGCAGTGTTTTCTGGCTTGTCTTTATTTTTTGAAGGTTTAGGATCCATGATTAAATAATAATATTTCAGCACCTAGTGACCCCACCCACCATGGGGCCCAACAAGGGGATGTTGTCACATGGGAGAGTCCCATAGACCGTCACACCAGGGTTTCCCAGGAGCTATAACCTCACAATGCAGTCAAGAAGAGCACATCTTGTCTGACGTGTCTGCCCGGTCTGCATCGATCGGTTGACTCCAAGCCGAGGTCTATAATGACTCAACGACCAGCCGATTGACTCAAATAGAGTCTGATTTGAGCCTCCCGTTTATCCGAAGCAGGGGCCAAAGCAGTGTGTTGAAGACGATGTGTTGCCCCTCAACTACCAGGATCCTCCTTTCCGGCATACGGGACACCAAGCACGGCAAACACGTGGGTGGGCGTTCAGATCCCAGGGATGGTAAAGAAGAGTTTCTAAACCATCTCTGGGAGGTCCCCTCACCACAGACAGGAACCCACATCGAGGGGCCTATCTCCATCGAAGGAGTCACCTACGATAACCATGATATCGAATTAAATCCAAGAGCAATTGAATTACCAAAAACCTATAAAAGAATAGCGATAAAAATGGCCAACAACGATGAAGTAGCAGATGAAGACATCTTCACCGATGGTTCAAAGGCGGAAAACAGAGTAGGAGCATCCTACGCAGTGAGAAAAGAAAAAACAGAAATACACTCTGGGCAATACAGGCTGGATGATCGATGCTCGGTCTTCCAAGCCGAATTATATGCCATTTTAACGGCGGTTAAGTGGAGCATTATCACCAATCATGCTGAATTAAAAATTATACATTCAGATAGCAAAGCTGCAATACAAACTCTACAACAGTACAAGGATAGTAGTCAGATAGCAATGGAAATTAAAAGAATAATTAAAAATAATCAAGCTAACATCAAAGTAAGATGGATCAAAGCTCATGTGGGCATAGAAGTAAATGAGCATGCAAATACTCTGGCGAAAGAAGCCACAGACAAGCAAGATATTTCTCTCCACTTGAATAAAAACCTTTCAATCTCCAGTGTTATTCTTCTTAACTATTCTTCTTGGCAAACGTTTTCAACCCTACCAGGGACTTCTTCAGGCCACTGTTATAATAAATTCAAACAGTACAAAATCGAACAGGAACCGAATAAATGCGATTCAAATCCTAGAACGTCAACGTTACTTTCAAAAATNTATTTACAACAATTTTCATAAAAATAATGGCTTCAACATCAAAAATCCAAAAAATGATGGACGACTCCGATGTCTTAGATTACATCGAAAACGATAATTTTTCTGATTTATCAGATTCCGACTTCGAACCTGATTTTACAATGAATGACTTATCAGATAGTTCTGATGAGGATATTTCTCCTCCAAGTGTCTCAAATACGCAATCGAGAAATGATGACGAGGATGATGACTATCAGGAGGTTCTATCTCCGGAGCAACCTTGTTCACTTCCTTTCTCTTTCCTACAGCTAGCTGGCCCTAAGCATATGCCACCGCCAGATTCACCCCCGATTGCATATTTCAATCTGTTTTTTACAATGACTTTGCTCCACCTAATCGTAACGGAATCAAATCGTTACGCGCAACAAGTCATAAATGGCATGGGGGATAAAGTACCGCCGGAATTGAAGAACTGGACCAAAATTTCGGTTTTAGAAGTAAAGGGGTTTATAGCATGTGTATTGAACATGGGACTAATCAAAAAGCCTACGATAGGATCTTATTGGTCCACTTCTTCCTCCCAAACCACTCCATGGTTTGGGAAAATGTTTTCAAGAAACCGCTTTTATAACTTGTTGCGTTTTTTCCATCTCGTCGATAACTCTAAGTTATCCCGCCAAGGGGAAGAAGGATACGATCCTTGTGCAAAGTTTCAACCCTTGGTGGATCATGCTAACAGAGTGTTCCGACATCACTTCACGCCACAGCAGCAAATTTGTGTGGATGAGAGTCTTGTAGGTACAAAAAATAGAACCTCGCTCATGCAGTACCTTCCAAAAAAACATCATCATCAGTGGGGCATCAAATTTTGGATGCTGTGTGACTCAGTCTCTAATTACTGCTTGAGTTTTTTCACTTATAAAGGGGCCAGGACTCAGCAGGAAAAGGACACTAATTCTAAATTGGGTCTAGGATACAGCGTCGTAAATAAGCTGCTTGAGACGGGGATGTACCTCAATAAAGGCTATCATCTTTTTGTAGATAATTTCTTTATGTCGGTTCCTCTAGTTCGCCACTTATATACTTTGAGTACCTATATCACTGGCACTGTTCGACGAAATAGAAAATATTTACCTGCCCCACTGAAATCGTCGAAGTTTTCCGTTGGACAAACATCATATTTTAGATCTGGTCCATTACTAGCCTGTGGCTTTAGAGAAAAAGCATCACAAAAAGTTCCGGTCTTGCTACTATCCAGCCATGCGAGGGCGCGTTCAAAAGAAATTGTTAGATTCAATGGAACTATGTCAAAGCCAGAAATAATATTAGAGTATAATAAATTTATGGGTGGGGTCGATACATCGGATATGATGCTATATGCGTACTTGGATGAGAGAAAGACCGTAAAATACTGGAAGAAGGTTGGTTTCAACATTATAAGCAGAATGGTTTTGAATTCCTACATATTATATATAGAAAATTTTGGAGGCCCAGGAAAACTGAAACAAAGGTACGCCTATTACATATCCATAATAGAGAGCTTGGAGGAGGAATGGTTAGCAACAAAACAACTTCCTCAAGATCCTCTGGGACCAAGACACCTAAGAAAATTGCCAGCTAAAAAAGAATCTAGGTGCTGTGTCTGTACCAGCATGGGTCTGAAAAGAAGATCCAGGACTATCTGCACGCGATGTTTGAAGGGGTTACATCCCGAGTGTTACCCACAGCATCATTGCTGATAAAATAAGTATGTGATATAATTCTAATCAAACATTTTACATTATATTTTATCTGCATTATCATTTTGCAGCAAATTCAATAAATAAATACTTTCTTACAGATCTAGTCCCAGCAGCATCACATGCATTTTTTTCTACTTTTTTATTTTTTATTATTATTTTATTTTTGCAATTACTAGTAAGGTATGTAATCGAGTTTCACATTAAATTTATATGTATTAGCATTATGCAGCATATTCAATAAATAAATACTCTCTTACAGATTTGTACCTGCCAGCATCACNTCCCATAGACCGTCACACCAGGGTTTCCCAGGAGCTATACCCTCACAATGCAGTCAAGAAGAGCACATCTTGTCTGACGTGTCTGCCCGGTCTGCATCGATCAGTTGACTCCAAGCCGAGGTCTATAATGACTCAACGACCATCCGATTGACTCAAATGGAGTCTGATTTGAGCCTCCCGTTTATCCGAAGCAGGGGCCAAAGCAGTGTGTTGGGGACGATGTGTTGCCCCTCAACTACCAGGATCCCCCTTTCTGGCATACGGGACGCCACGCACGGCAAACACGTGGGTGGGCGTTCAGATCCCAGGGATGGTAAAGAATAGTTTCTAAACCATCTCTGGGAGGTCCCCTCACCACGGACAGGAACCCACATTGAGGGGTATTTATAATACCGAGATGGGAATATTTTATCAGAATAAATGGTCTAGGCATCTACCGCTCCGATCTACTGGGACGAGCGATAAGGTCAGCCGTTAGGAAATACATTAAACTACCGGCTCATACACATTGGGCATTCTTCCATGCCGACCTAATAAGTGGAGGTCTTAACATCCCTGAACCGTGGCTATGGAGTTGTGCTACATAGGTAACACAGGTTGTAAACTTACTTAATTCTAAAGATCCTACCGTCGCTGATATTATAAAGCGTGAAATAACGACCCTCTTGCAAATAAGATACCACGAGGAAGCTACTTTTAATATATCCAGTGATGAAGCAATAGTACAGTTTTTAAATGGCAATCTAGAGCAATTTCGAAAAAGACGCACAATTGACTGCATGGACCCAACTGCATATGCACCAAAGTCCGTTAAAAAATGAACTGTAAAATATCAAACTGTAGAAATTCTATTTGGAATTTAATAATAAATTCCAAATAGAACTGCACCAACTCGACACCTCTAATAACAGAAGCGGCAGATTTAAATATAAAATATTACAAAAAATGAAACAACAAGAAAAAGAGAAGATGGCAAACGAATGGCATAATTCGAAAGGACAAGATAAACTCCTAGCTACAACAAAAAATAAGTATTCTAATTCCTGGCTGTACACAAACGAATTTCATCCTTCACTTTATTCCTTTGTGGTCAAAGCCCAGCAGAATCTGCTACCAACGAATGCAAACAAAAAGTTCTGGAAGATGAGTCACGATGATTCCTGTAAATTCTGCCACCAAAAAGAAGATATAGAGCATATTCTTTCCTTTTGCCCTCATTACATGCATTTAAGAAGAGAAAGACATGACAAAATCCTAAACAGAATTGCGAAAACTGTGAAGTAAAACAATAGTGGAGAAGGAATAACCGTTAAAATCAACCAAGCCATAGAGGACTTAACGGATGACACGCTCAGACCCGATATTGTAGTGAGAGATGAAGAGAACAAGAAGTTAATAATCATTGACTTGGCCATAACCAACCAATTTGGTAAAGAATGCCTAGAAACAGCGAGACAAAAAAAAATTACTAAGTACAACCACATAAAAGTATATATGATAGAAAAAGGTTACAACGTCACCCTAGACGCTATAGTTTTTGGTGTTTTGGGAGGGACAGACAAACACAACAACGACCTGTTCCATCTGCTAAACTCGCCATATATGTAGTATAAACGTATGCACCGCTACATTATTAATGACATTATCAGGTACGGCTACTCAATATGGAGAAAAAGAAACCAAAAATTTTAAGTTCCATTTGTTTTAATATTAAACATTTCACTCTTAATACTTGTTGAAAATGTTACGTTATACTACAGGTACCATTATCTTTTATTTATATATTTTCATCATTGTATGTTATTTAATTAATATAATCTTAACTTAATTGTCCAATTTCTATAAGTTTACTTGTTTAGTGATTGTAGTAAAAAAAATGATAATAATATAATTAGTATACCATCACTACTTCGTTTGTGTAATGCCCCTGAGTGCGAACTCTGGGGAGATCCAGTAAGGCTATACTTTAATCAACAACAGTCATCATATAACTGTCAATATTGCTGTATCTGGAAATACTTATATTTATATATATAATTATTGTATATGATAAATATTATGTGAAAATAAAATGGTTCGATTCCCCGCCGGTGCTGCGTTTATAGAGTAATTTATTGGTTATTTGTGCTTTTCGGTCCTGCGATTATTATTAATATGTATATAAATGCCCCGTCGATGGAATTCACGGTATAAATAAGGTAAATCGGCAAAATTTTTGACGCTATAAACCGAAATCTGATGAACGAAAGGAACCGTTAGGAGTATAACGGTCAGTCCGCCATCTTGATACAAGTTTATAGTGTGTGATACTGCAGCTAAAATTTTCCGTCTACTATAAAGGACAATAGAATTGAACTTCATATTATACGTCGACCTGCATACTGGACTTGTCATTACTGGAAGTAAGTGATTAACTTTATTGTAGTGACATTAATTCTGCTGGATTGATAATTATCATTATCAGTTTTGTATTTCAAATCTATGAACGTTTAATAATTATGTGATTTTTAACTGTATCGTTAACGGTATAGATAAATGAACGATAAACTCGCTATATAACGTAATCCGGAAATATTTATCACTGTACCTATATTTGTCGAGTTATAATGTCTACGCCAACAGTCGAACTAAATTCTGTTACTACAATGGATCACGTGCTTCTTTGTTATCTACATACATCCGTTTTTAGATGTCCTGCAGGAAAATGTGACTTTTTTAGTTTTTTAAGTAAAGGCATACAGCAACATTACACCTCGCATAAACATAAATTAGATATGAAATGGTTGTGCTACACGTTCGAATTTTTTTCACCTTCTCGAAAGGGTCTGATCGACCATATGTTTGTCGACCATGACCAGACATTGCCTCCAGCACCCTCCCAACTTATACCGGCAGAACTACCTCCCGGGGTACTAGCGTTCGACTACAACATCGAAGGCAACGTTAAAAAGTTTCCCTGCCCATTCGTTACGATGACAACATGCGAAATGGCAACTGATCGAGTGGACTCTTTATGTAGACATTGTATAACAGCTCATAAAACTTATATTCAGCCAATGTATCAATGTCAACAGTGCCATTTCCACTCACATGTGGCGAACGATCTTAACGCTTATATTCCCAAAGTACCGATTTGCCTTCCCCCTCCTTCATAACGATGTTCCGGGGTAACGATTTGTGTGTACTTTGGTAAAAATAATTTTTTATGAAAGTTATCGGCAACAGATGTCAGCACTTGACAGGAACGTATGGTATATCCTATGTTTCACATATTTGTGTCCAGGTGGTGTTTTGTTGACCTATATAACCTTTGTTTCGAATTTTCAAAGTTCACTCTAGCTTTGTTGCACGAAGAGTACTGTTGTGTGTATTGCAGGTAAGGCGCCATTTTTTTTCTTTGTCTATTTTATTTACGTATTCTGTAGNAATGAACATATTGATAAATACATATAATTTTTTTTATATGAATATATATATAATTTAATTTTTGGTGAATTTTTAAAAATATTTTACCTGATTGACCTATATTGACCTTGGGAATTTTACAACCTACCTGTAAACACGTGGGCGTGGCAAACGGGAGTGTAAGGGTTAAGGCTCACGTATCCCAGAACTGTCCAATTACCTTCAATAGCGATATTTGTGAAGGGGATTTGACTGCCAAGTTCTCGGAGAATGAACTCGCACAGCTGATTAAATCTATAGAGATTGTAGGAGAGCAGAAGATCTGAAACATATGCTGCGCATGCGAGGAATAGTTAAATCGCCGGAAACGATTAAGAACACGATCGATAATTTAGGATTGTGAAGAAACAACATAAAGGTTAAGAGATTGAAAAGAGGCTATAAACCATCTAATAATGATATAACTAATGTTCCTGCAGTAAGATCTTCCCAATCAACCACTGATGGTCGACAAGACACTAACAGATTAGAAACTAATAATGATGAAACAATAATGGCGATGGTGCCTACTAGACGACTTACAGAAGAAGACTGACTTTTGCCGCAATCATCATCCGTTTTATCTCAGGAGGAAAACAACTGCATAAATATAAATAATAATCAAATGGAGAATATCCCGGACGACTCACTCTCGGACGAAAGGTCAGAGTCAGCCATGAAAAACGATATATCTAACAACATAGTAGCGACAAACGAGAACGAATTAGTCGACCGTCAGATACAGACCTCAATGACCAACGATGTCATCATGGATAACCTACATCAACCGGGCACCCCGAATAATACCATCGACAGAAATTCAACCTAAATCGAAACGGAATCAGAAGATACCTTAATACACTCTAACGTTCTAAACCCCGACGCTAATGAATTTATACCGACAGCTTACCAACAATCGGTTAACATACCCACTTCACAGCTACAAAGTGAAACACAAATTTTTAATCTTGCAAGAATTGTTCATCGACCCCTATGTGAGGAAAACACCTTACAGGAGGACACTGCTTTAATTACATCCTCCCTACATTCAACATGTTATAGGCTTCCTGTATGGAGCAGCAACTTCGTCCTCATATAATTAAAACAGCAGAGGAATGGGATCAGGTGATAGAAACGATCAACGAAATTAGCACACGATTTAACATAGACGAACACGACAGCTGGTGTGACATCGAACAAAAAGACCGAAATCTACGATCGGCCCTTTATAGTATAATACGAAGACTTACAAATAAGAATGCAAGGAATGCCTTATCTCAACGCCAATTGCTGAACGGTTACGACTCGAGACGGAACAATTCACAAACCACTTACAATCAGAGAAATCAAAGAAATCAACCGAATGAAATACAGGAAATTAACACTCAACTGAGAAGTAATCATCTCACCAGTCGTGAAAGGGGAAACCTCTTCAGAACAAGGAGGCAGTTAACGGATGAGAGATCTTCCAACTTTTGGAGACGAAAATATCAGTATCGACCAAAGGAAGTATTTAGATAACTAATCGAGGAGGAAATATCACCCAGATGAAAAATTCCAACTGATGTAGTGGAGGAGATATTCAAAAAAACGATACTCTAACGAAAAAAGGGGAAAACTCAGTCACACTACTACATCAAATGACAAAAAATTTGCCTTGAGAGAACCATCTGAAAGAGATATAGAGGTTACACTGAAAAAGTTTAATCAAAACTCCAGTGCCGGATTCGATGGAATCACGTATAAAATATGGAGGATGTTCCCACCACTACACCAATGGCTATCCAAACTCTTCAATTGCTATAAACATAAAAAAATCCCGACAGAATGGCAACTCTCGAAAACAATTCTCCTGCATAAAAAGGGTTGGTTGGTTGGTTGGTTAAGGTTTTTTGGCGCAAGGGCCCTTTAGGCCATGCTGCGCCATGACAAAAGGTAAAATATAACAAAACTAAATATATATAACACAAAATATAAATATGACACAAAAACNAAATAAATACTGTATACCTATTTTTTGTGTTTTTTTACATTAAACCAGGCAAGTGTTTGACCACGATCTCACCTACTGGGAAGTGATGATGTGGTTCAAGCTGCAGCACGCTTGCTTGTTTACTTTAATTGAAAAAAAAAATAGGTGCGTGGCCCAACAGGAAATATTATTTCTGAAATTTGGCCCGCCTTCTGAAAAGGATGGCCACCCCTAGCCTAGATAAAGTGTTGCCCATCCTAACTTGAAATCTTCGATTCTGTAAAAAGTTTTTTATAAAAATCGGCAAGTTACCCCGCAATCCAAATTGGTCCAAATCACGTAGTATCCCGTATCACCAACAGCGATCATAGGCCTTCTCTATATCAAAAAACACAGACACTAAGTGCTGTCGTCTAACAAACGCTTCGCATATAGATGTTTCAACGTTTACTAAGTTATCGGTGGTACTTCTGTTCCTACGAAAACCACACTGATGTGGTGAAAAGTATTCATTTTTCTCTAAGAGATACATCAGACGTCTATTTACCATCCTCTCAAAGAGTTTACACAGGCAACTTGTCAGAGAGATTGGTCTGTAATTAGAGGGATTCTTGTGGTCTTTACCAGGCTTGGGAATGGGAATAATGATAGATAGCTTCCAAGAGTCAGGAAATGTATGTTCTGTCCATATTCTGTTAAACAGACACAGCAGATTAGAAAAAAAATTGTTTGACAGAGTTTTAATCATGCTGTAGTGGATTTTATCCGGGCCTACAGCACTATTCCCCGAGCAAGAGATCGCTGTATGTAGTTCTATGCTGGTAAATGGCACATTATACTCCTCATTAGATGAGGAATGAAAGTTTAAATATTGTTTTTCACTTTAAACTTTATAAGCCTGAAAATCTCTTGAATACATAATATTGCTGGATAAAGTAGAAAATGCTTCACCCAATGTATCAGCAATACCCTGTATATCGCTGATTATTGTGCCATTATTTTCCAGCATGGACAGAGAGTAAGAAGCATATTTCCCATTGATTTTATGGATTTTATCCCAGACTGCTTTTGAGCTAGTGGATGATGTTATGTTTGAAACATACTTTCTCCAAGAATCCCTTTGGCTTTGCCTTCTTATTTTTCTGGCATTTGCCTTTGCTTTTTTGAAAGCAATCATATTACTAGCAGTGGGGTATCTTCTGAAAATCCCCCATGCTTTCTTTTGTGCTTTAAATGCAGCCTTGCAATTCTCGTTCCACCATGGTTTCGGATGCTTTGGGTATCTTGTTGACGTCTTTCCCATTGTTTTCTCAGCTGCCTGAATAATACTGGAAGTGACAACTTCAACTGCATCATTGATATCAGCAGTATTGACCATTTCCTCAGTGATGTTAGCCAAAGAGGAAAACGCAGGCCAATCTGCCGTTTCCAGTTTCCAGCGTGGTGGACAGGCTGTTTCACAGCTTTCTCTGCCTTGATATTTTAGAAATATTGGGAAGTGGTCACTAGAGAGTGGATTAGATCCAACCTCCCATGTAAATGCTGAAAACAGATTCAGAGATGCTAATGATAGATCAATGGCAGTGAACATTCTTGATGGGGCATGGAAGTATGTCACTTTTCCAGTATTAAATAGATACCGTTGATGATTACCTATAAATCTCTCAATGGCTCTGCCTCGACGATTGATGTCTGGACTGCCCCACATAGGATTGTGGCCATTAAAATCACCAAGTAGAAGGAATGGTGTTGGCAGCTGTTCAACCAAGGCATCCAGTTCATTCTCATTGACTCTGACATCTGGTGGCAAGTATATAGAACAAACTGTGACAGTTACTCCAATTGAAATCCTGACTGCCACAGCTTGCAGCTCTGTTGTTATTTGTACCAGTAAGGATGGAATGCGATTTGAAACCAGAATAGCCACACCGCCACTGGCATGGTTGTGGCTATCATCATCCTTGCGGTAGAGATTGAATCCTTTTAAAGTAATTCTTTCTCCAGGTTTCAGATGGGTTTCCTGGAGTGCCACACAGAGAGANCTCCACTGGCATGGTTGTGGCTATCATCATCCTTGCGGTAGAGATTGAATCCTTTTAAAGTAATTCTTTCTCCAGGTTTCAGATGGGTTTCCTGGAGTGCCACACAGAGAGATGAAGTAGAGGATGTCAAGTGTTTAATGTCAGAGAAGTTGTTGTGGAAACCACGACAGTTCCATTAGATTATTTTGTAATCCATTATGTGTTTGAGGCAGCATTCTTTGTGAAGGTATCTTTCTTCAGTTTTACAGCTGATTTGACTTTTGGAGGTGAAGTTGGTGGTGTCATCTCCTTATTAGTCTCCTCGTCAGAGAAGTCAGAGAACTCACTCATAGACTGAGCCTCTGATCTCTTAGATTTGGAGATGGCTGCTTTTAATTTTTNTTGGAGGTGAAGTTGGTGGTGTCATCTCCTTATTAGTCTCCTCGTCAGAGAAGTCAGAGAACTCACTCATAGACTGAGCCTCTGATCTCTTAGATTTGGAGATGGCTGCTTTTAATTTTTGTTTGTTGAGTGGGTTCTTAGCAGCCTTCTTAGAACCCACGTTCCTTGTAATAACCCCTGTTTTAGGTAGGGGTGTTTTGGTCTACTTGCTCTCCTTTTATGCTGTTTGGGTAGATGGTATAAGCAAGCATTTTTCATGGCGAGTTAGAGATTCATTTGGTGAAACAGAAATGTCTGTCTGAACTCCACGTCTTTGTGGATTTCAGAACAGCAGCAAATGTCTTCTGTTTCTCTAGTGCCTTTAAAGTTACCATGCGTCGTGCCTCTGGGTAAGGTAGATTTTTAACTGTTTTCACGCGCTGGATCTCTTTCTCTCTCTGCCATGCAGGGCATTTTTGAAAGTAGGAGGGATGTGAATCTCTGCAGTTTACACAGCATGGGGTACAGGTACACTCGGTAGTCTCGTGACCTTCTTCTCCACACTGTGAACATACATTTTTGTCACGGCAAGATGCCTGTGAATGTCCAAACCACTGGCATTTAAAGCAGCGCAGTGGGCTTGGAATGTATGGTCGAAGTGGGCAACGCAGATATCCTGCTGTAATAACAGATGGCAATGTTGGCTTGTTAAATGTCAGAATTAGGTGTTTAGTAGGTATCACCCTGCCGTCTCGACGAATAGAGATGCGTCGAACATTAGTGACACCTTGATCCGAAAGGCCCGACAGTATATCTGATTCGTCTTCTGACATCAAGTCTACCTCAGATATCACACCACGTGATGAGTTTAGAATTCCGTGTGGTGTGACCAGAACTCCCATTTCTCCAAGACTTTTTGTTGCCAAAAGCCTTGCTGATTGTTGAGGTGACACTGTCTCTATAAGTAAATCCCCAGACCTCAACTTTTGTATTTTTTTCAGATGCTTAATGGTGGATTCAAACAGCTTTTGAATCAAAAAAGGAGAGCATTTAGACAGTGGTTTATCTTTTGTAGCCTGTATTATCAGGTATGCAGGCTCGCTGGAAAGTTTTCCGCCATTTGATATTTGTTGTTCTGTACTATGATGGAGTTTTAGATTTTTAGAATCTATATTGTTCAAATAAGTTCAGCTCCTAGTGACCCCACCCACCATGGGGCCCAACAAGGGGATGCCGTCACATGGGAGACTCCCATAGACCGTCACACCAGGGTTTCCCAGGAGCTATACCCTCACAATGCAGTCAACAAGAGCACATCTTGTCTGATGTGTCCGCCCGGTCTGCATCGATCCGTTGACTCCAAGCCAAGGTCAAGAATGACTCAACGACCAGCCGATTGACTCAAACGGAGCCTGATTTGAGCCTCCCGTTTATCCGAGGCAGGGGACAAAGAAGTGTGTTGGGGACGTTATGTTGCCCCTCAACTACCAGGATCCCCCTTTCCGGCATACGGGACACCACGCACGGCAAACACGTGGGTGGGCGTTCAGATCCCAGGAATGATAAAGAGAAGTTACTAAACCATCTCTGGGAGGTCCCCTCACCACGAACAGGAACCCACATCGAGGGGAAAAAGTTAACATGGATGCAAGACGGTTTCACGGCTACATAAAGAAATCACAGCAGTGGCTACAGAAGAACGATGTAGTATTTACAAGAGCAGATAAATCCAAAGGTGTGGTACTTATCAAACAGGATTCCTATAACCAGAAATTACAAGAACACATCAGAAACACGGAATGCCGTACAGCACCCAGCAAATACTTAGAGTCTTTACAACAGAGTCAAGAAATTCACCTTAACCCTATTGGCTAGGCTCTTACAAATGCAGAATGCAACTATTCAAGCTCCAAGAACACCCAGAATTTTTGCTTTTGCCAAAACGCATACACCGGGCTACCAGATACGCCCGGTTATTGAGAAATGCAATTCACCTACTTTCTACATTGAAAAACAACTAGTCAAATATATAAATTCTAAGGTACAAGAATCACCATATTCCATTAAAAACTCGTTACAACTAGTAGACAAGCTAAGATGCATTTCTCTTAAAGATAAAGAATATATGACTGCAATGGATTATAAGGCCTTATACCCTTCAATAAAGTTACCGCCATGTTTTTGTGCATTAAGAGATTTTCTTTTCACTAACATCAAAAATGCAAGGAAATAAATTTGCTTGTGGAAATTTTAGAGCTGGCCGACTTAGTCTGTTATACATCATTTTTTGATTTTGAAGAAAAGACATATCTACTAGGAAGAGGTGTGCCAATGTGTAGCCCTACGTCTGCTATATTATGTGAATTGGTCTTGCGTCAGATGGAAAGCAATATCCTGCCCATGTTTCAAAACGAAATAATATTATACTCAAGATATGTAGACGATATTTTCATTCTATGGAAAAATGATAACAACGTGCAATGTTTTTTAAACACAGTCAACAATAACCCATATGGTTTAACTTTGGGTCTAGAGCAAAAGAGTAATAATAATATTAACTTCCTCGATTTATCTATCAAATGCAAAAAAGAAGAAATCTGGACGGACATTTATCGCAAACCGGTGTATCAACCTATCATTATTCCCAGGAATTCCATTGATCCTAGGCACATTAGATATGCAGCGATTCGGGCATGGATTAAACAGGCATATACGCATTGCACAAGTATCTATGATACTTACAAAGAGTTGGATTACATCAAAAAGACAGCAATGCAACAAGGTTATCGGAGAGGAGAGGTGGACGAGCTTATTACGAAGTTTCAGAATCAGAATCGGCAGCACCCCAAAAAAATGACCCAGGAACGAAGAGTAGTTCTTAATTATTTTCCTTTTTTAAACAAAATGATTAGGAGAGTGGCGAACAGTAATAATCTACAAATAGTATATCGGCGTAATCCAACAATCTACAGAATGTTAAGAAACGATAAGAAAAAAGAAAAGCGAAATAATTTACCAGGGGTTTATTCTATACCTATAAAGGATCAGCGGTTCAACTCAGACCTTGTTTACGTAGGTGCTACTATGCGGCAGTTAAAACAAAGATTAAAGGAACATAAATACTCTGTGAGTAAGAACATAGATGCCACAGTGCTCACAGCATTTGCCGAACAGCAAGAGGTCGAGATATATTGGGATCAAGCCTCGATCATTAGAGCCGCGAATTCCAGACAGGCATTGAAACACTTTGAAAAGATAGAGATATATAAAGCACACATAAATAAGGGATGCATTAATCATAGAAATGCGGAGGGGTTATCTTATGCCAGGAAATCCTTTTACAATAACGCAGATTAACACCTTGTAATCAACGTATATTCTCTCCCTTCCCCCCTTTTTGGCGGCTTTATTATTTTTTATGTTACTTGCAAGTTATTTATAGATTTTCAGAAGACGCAAGTCCGATGAAGTACGCATGCGCTTTTTGGTTCTGTTTAATTTGTATTTTATGCGTTCTTTTTCAGTGTTCTTTTTTAATATTGATTCGACTAAAGATGGTCGTTTAAAAACGGTTGAAAATGTTTTTATTAAACATTATTTATTGCTGGATAGTTAAAGGTTTATTTTATTTTATTCAAGAAAATAGTGTTAGCCCTAACCAGAGCAAGGGATAAGTTGGAATTTCTTATAAAGTGCAGGAACGAAAAGGTATTTCCTATGTCTATATACCGAATTAGACTCCCATATGGATGCAATTCCCTATTACCTAAGCTGCGTACGTTGTGCTTAAAAAAAGCGATAAGATCAATTCGAAAAGAGTTATTCGCTAAACTAAAAAGCTTAATCAACCTGGAGAATTGTCTGCATCAAGAGAATCCTGCTAAGTTACAAGAAATCAATAGAAGAGTGACTATATACCAAGAAATTCTTCAAAGAAACATTTCCGAAAGGTACCAAAAAAAGTTGGAATGGATACGTGGTAAACAGAAACCCAGAATAAAGTTGTTTAACCTCTCATTAATATGCTGGGACAACATTTCCCCTCCATCGTACCTCAAGCGTGTATTAGAATATGGCCCCATGTATGCACCCGGAGATCATATACTACAACCAGAGAAAATAATGCCAGATGTGGAGCATCTCATCACGGATTTGCCGGAAATCCATAAAAAGTATTATAGATGAAAAGCTACAATCAAGATGAATGAAGCCAACAATAGGAAGAATCGAGATGGTTACTGGAAGTTAATACATAGATCCAAGAAATGGCTGACGGAACAAAACATTGTCATCACTAAAGCGGACAAAAGCAAATCCCTTGTTTTAATGAAGAGAGACACATATAACTCTTTGATGCAGGAATATATCAGAGACACAGAATGTGAGAGCATTGAGGAAGGATACCTTCATAAGTTACAGGCGCGTGTAAAACGGTTTACACAAACGGCATTGGCTATAGCAGGGCTTCTTAAACTATGGGTCGCGACCCCATTTGGGGTCGCTTAGCGAAATTTTGGGGTCGTGAGATTTTAATGCAAAATATTGAAACTGATTTGTGAGAGTTTGAAAATGGCGCACCTTGTGTCATAGATTTCGTGATTTGTATATATCTTCAATATATATGTATATTTTCTTTCCTTCTTTGTTCTTGTTCTCTTTGTTTTTAACTTCCTAGAAACTTCTTCAAAGTGTGGGTGGTGAGTAACTGTGTTAGAAGACAAAAGAAAAGGGGTAGCCCGGAGGGCAAAAGATAAGACGTTTCACACCACTTTTGGCTGGGACATCAGAGTGAAGACGTGTGGTGGAGTTGTCCAGGTCGTTTTGGCATTGTTAACTATCTTGGATACCCATTCTTGACTAGTACTTGACTATCTGTCCATCCTTTCCTTATTTCCTTTTTAGTATAAGTAGTCAGTAATTTAGTTTCTAGCTATAGTTTTTCTTTGTGTCATGGATAAATTTGTCCGGTTAGTCCTTTGTCGCAAGATTTTGAACTAACGGTTCTTCCTTTTGTATCCGTTGCTTTGTTTGTACTTAAGTACTAACGAGGGTGTCGGAATCTGTTAGAATCCTGTAAAGTGAATAACCACGGGTGAAAATAAAAGTAGCATTTTATTTGTAATTTTGCCTATATCTTTGTTATATCACACTCACCACGTGCTTATCACTACAGATCATCGCTAGAATAATATAGTTTTTTTATTTATTCGGTAATTAATTTATTAATTATTATATGGAATATGTTATTTTTATGTATTTATAGGTATTTTTCGGATTAAAATCATTTTTGGCCATGGATAATTGGCTGAACTTAAGTAAGAAAGATAATGATGCAGAAGACAGTGCTACAAAGTCTCCTCAAGCAGGACTTATTATTCACAAACAGTCATCTAATCTACGAAAAAGAAAATATAATGAGTCTTTTCTTCAATTTGGCTTTACATTTAAAAATCATAATGGTAATGAACAACCTTTTTGTTTGATCTGCAATGAATTATTAGCTACAGAGAGTATGAAACCATCAAAATTGAAAAGACATCTTGAATCAAAGCATACTTCGTATGCCAATAAACCAAAAGAATATTTTGAAAGATTGTTAAAATCTTTAAATAAAGATATAAAATCTTTTGAAGAATTTACGACCATTAATGAAAAATATTTACTCGCGTCATACGAAGTTTCATACTGTATTGCTAAAAATAAAAAGCCTTTTACCATCGGAGAAAATCTTGTATTACCTGCTGCTATTAAAATGGTAGAAATACTACATGGAAGTAAATATAGCAATGATATTCGAAAAATTCCTTTGTCAAACGACACTGTTGCAAATAGAATTTCTAAAATAAACAATGATCAATTAGTGCAACTTATTACAAGAATTAAAGAAAGCCCAAAATTTTCAATTCAGTTGGACGAAACAACTGATATTACCAAATTAGCTCAGTTGTTAGTATATGTCAGATACGTTTATAAAGAAAACGTCGAGGAAGAATTGTTATTTTGTCGTTCTTTGAAAGACCATACTAGAGAGAAAGACATATATTGTAAAGTTGACGAATTTTTAAAAACGGAAGGATTAGAATGGAAAAATTGCTGTGGAGTATGCACAGATGGCGCAAAAGTGATGACGGGCCAAAATATTGGTTTTAAATCATTTTTTTAAGATGCTCATTATGATCATGTAACTTTTACTCACTGTCTTATTCATCGGAAGGCCCTCGCAGCAAAAAAATTAGCACCAGAATTGAACGATGTGCTTCAAGATGCTGTTAAGATTATAAATTTTATTAAAAGCCATGCCCTTAATAGCCGCTTATTTTCAAATCTCTGTAAGGATGCGGATTCCCACTACACAAATTTATTATTACATGCAGAAGTAAAATGGATATCAAGAGGTCAAAGTTTAAGAAGATTATTGTTATTAAAGGACAAAATTGAAATATTTTTAACCAAACAAAAATGACCTAGTTTTTTCAAAATGACCTATGGCTATCAAAGTTGTGTTATCTGTCAGATATTTTTGAGAAATTAAACGATCTTAACTTGTCTCTTCAAGGAAAAAATTGCAATATATTTACTTCAAATGATAAAATTGAAAGTTTTATTAAAAAGATCAAAATTTGGCACAGTGGGATAGAAAAGAATTCCTTCGAAATGTTTTCAAGTATCGACAATTTTATATCCGAGAAAAATCATTGTAAAGCTTTTATCTCAAAAATTATTATAGGTCACTTAAAAGCGCTAGAAACACAGTTTCGTAAATATTTTATATCAAATATTAATTTTAAAAGTTTATCTTGAATTCAAAAACCATTTTTGATTGACTTGGGTGAGATTGATAACCTGCCATATAAAGCTCAAGAAGAATTTGCCGAGCTTTCGAGTGACTCAAACTTAAAACTAGATTTTTCAAAAAAGCCCTTAATTGAATTCTGGATAAGAACTAGAACCGAATTTCCCACAATCTCTAATATGGCGTTAAATGTTCTTCTACCATTCAACACCACATATTTATGTGAAATTACTTTTTCAGCTTTAACACATATCAAATCCCAATATCGTTCATCGCTAAATAATGCTGAAGAGATTTTACGTCCAGCCATGTCAAACACTGCACCAAGATTTAGTTTGTTATGCAGTAAAAAGCAAGCACATCTGTCTCATTAAAAAACAATTTTTCTTTAATTTTTGTATACTTGTATAACCATTTAACGGCTGCGCTCGAATATATTCGAACGAACTAAGACGGCCAAAATGCCCAGGTTCGAATATATACCAGCAACGATATATTTTGCCCAATGTTCTTTTCTATTTATGTTATTGCAAAAAATGCAGTTTTGATGAAAAATATGGTATGTAATTTTTGTAACCATAATAAATAAAATTTTACAACTTTTCGTGCAATTTTTAATTTTATATTTTCGTATGTTTTTAAACAAATTCTAAAACTATATTTTTTCATATGTAGGCCCTATATATATTGTTACCTAATCAATAAATCATCACAAAATATTTATATATCTTTATTTTATATTTTTTGGGTCGCAAAAAAAATCACAATCATAAATGGGGTCGTGAATAAAAAAAGTTTAAGAAGCCCTGGGCTAGAGAATGGGGGTTGAACGGGGCAGTGATAGAGTATCCTGATACGCCTAGGCTTTTCGCATTCGCTAAAACCCACAAAGAGTACCCATCTATCAGACCGATCCTAGATAAAGCTAGATCACCGACCAGGGCCTGGAAAATGAGATGCACAAACGCATATATGACCGTATTAGCACTTACAATTGGAGCATTAGGAACCCCATTGAGCTCATTAAAGAGTTGAGGAACCTCAGCATCAATGACTCCACTTATATCACAGTCCTGGACTTTGTTTCGCTGTACCCATCCATAAAAATCCAACCATGTTTCTGAGAGTTCAGGGATTTACTGCTCGCGTACCCAGGCGCCTTGGCTAAGCGAAAACAAGTTTTAGAGTTAGCCCACATATTGTGTTACTCATCTTTCTTCAGTTTTAACAACAAAACGTACATACAAAAACGGGGTGTCCCAATGGGGAGCCCTCTTTCAGGGGACTTATGTGAGATACTAATAAGGAGGCTTAAGCAACAAATCATCCCTCGTTATAATTCCAACATACTCATGTACAGGAGATATGTGGATGATGTCCTTGTCATATGGAGAACAGAACCTAAACTAAATACTTTCATAAGTGAAATGAACAACAACCCATATGGCCTAAAAATAAAACTAGACCAAAAAAGCAATAGAGCCGCACACTTTCTTGACTTGGACATTCAATTAATAAACAATATAATTTCTTTCAAAGTTTTTTACAAAAAATGCTATGTACCAATGTTCATCCCCGCCAACTCAGAAGACCCTTACTCCTATAAGATAGCGGCATTTAGGGCGTTGACTAAGAGGGCATTTACCCACAATTCCGAATGGGATGACACCATAGCTGAGCTAGATCACATCCAGGAAATGGCCACACAACATGGATACAGAGAGAACTTGGTATATAACATAGCACGAACGTATATACAGAGGAGTGCGCGTAATACTCCTGACAATCCAGATGTTCCCCTTGACGGAAACAGTAAAAGAAAAATAGTAAAGTACAACCACCATCTTGACAAGTTATACAGAGAAATCTCTTCCCGCACTAATAATAAAATAGCGTACAGTAGGCCAAGATCTATTTACAGCTTACTACGCAACGAGTAGGGTAGGCTTGACTTAAAATGCACACCGGGAGTATATTCTATCCCCTTTGGGATGACAGATTCAATAATAGGTTAGTGTATGTGGGATCAACCAAGCACTCCCTTCATAAACGTCTCCAGGAGCATAAGTATGATATAGATAATAATAAGCACACCACCACCCTTTCAACCGTAGCCACAGAACCTGGAATAAAGGTTTATCTACAGAATGCCCGTCTAATTAGGCTATCAAACAGTGTAGACCAACTAAGGATTATGGAGATCTTAGAAATTTATAAAGCGGGATTAAACAACACATGTATTAACTCCAAAGATGCAGTCAACATCTCTAGTGCATGGAAATTTTGCTATGAAGGAACAACCCATAATTAGATGTAATATGGATTTATTACAAATGCAAATTACGCAAGCTTTGACGTCATCGAAGCAAGAGCGTGGTGTTCTATATTTTTGAAAGTAATGTTGATGTTCTAGGATTTGAATCGCATTTATTCGGTTCTTGTTCGATTTTGTACTGTTTGAATTTATTATAACAGTAGCCTGAAGAAGACCCTGGTAGGGTTGAAAACGTTTGCCAAGAAGAATAGCCAAGAAGAATAACACTGGAGATTGAGAGGTTTTTATTCAAGTGGAGAGAATTCTATTACCTCCAGTATTAGAAGTGAAGTGTATTAGCAAGATATTTCATTTGATAAGATCCCATTCTCTTACATCAGATATCTTCTTCGACAAAAGATCCTAGAAGACTAACAAGTTCGATGGAGCTACAGCGACAAAGGTCGACACACTTACTGGATCTTCCCAAATGTGGAGGAAAGAATAAAAGAATTAAAGTGGTTACCAATAAATTACCTTAACACACAGCTACATTCAAATCATTGCAACACTAAAGAATACCCACAAAGAGTAGGAAGAGAACAAGATTCTAACTGTGAATGAGGTAAGGAGGTACAAGACTTAGACCATCTAATGAACAATTGCCTGAAACATGATTGTGAGAAGATGCAATTGCATCTATTGGCAAGAGAAATTCTCAACATAACTAACATAGACCTTTACTTGATGATTTGTCAAAAAGAACTATACACACCTCTAATGGACTTTACGCGACTGGTTCTGTCGTGAGGGTAGAGAGCGAGCTGCTCTCTCCCTATTGTGGCAAGTAGCCACAAGTCTGTAAGGCAAAGTTACCTATGTACATATTGTTAAATTTATATTTGTTGTTTGTACTAAAAATTGTATAAGTTTTAAAGATAAAGTAATAAAGAAGACATTCCCCTTGTGATGCAAATAGAAAGACAAGGGAGACTGATCCCTGTAAAGGGAAATGATGTTATTCCAATGAAAAAAAAAATATATCTCATATTGTGTGCATTTGATCATACTTTCTTTTACGTCTTCTTAGCATAATTTACAGTAACAACTGTTATTTTCGTCTTCTTCTTGTTTTTTTTCTTTTAATTCTCCTTTTCTGATATTTTAGTAGTTTTACTTTTCTTTGCACCATGATTCTTTGATATGTTATTCTTCTTGAATTTCAAGAACACCACTGTGATAATCCGGAGGTACTCTTACAATGAGTTACATAATATTTCACCCTAAATAAACTTAGATAAATAATTTACTTTAACTTCACTTAAAAATGCTTAAAAAAAATAAAAATTTACAATAAAGTTAATATAACCTAAAAAGGTTATAAAACTTTAACATCCTGCAAAACTGCTATGTCACGTAACTTTTAACCAGAAATGAGGATGTTTTGCTTCCTTCCTCCACACCTTGTATCTTAAAATTTTGCACACCACCTGCTCAAATGTCATAACTCATTTCTAGAAATTATTATTATAAAATAATTGAGGATAAAAGAGCGAGTTTGCCGACACTCGAGGTGTTCGTTCAAAATATTGCCAAAGTGAGTACTCTCCTCCAACAGCTGATCCTGTCCTCCGGACTCGCCACCTCAGAAAGAGAATCAACAAGGTACAACGTTTCAACATGAACAACGAGGTAAAAGTTTATTGTAACCTCTCTCTCTCGGGTTAGCTTAATATAACATAGAGATAGGAATAATCCACACCTTAATATTCCCCATATTGTTCTTCCTTTGTATCAATTAGATTCTGCTGTAGTATTGTTAATACTGAATAGTTAGTTAGTTAGTTCGTTAGAGTTTATTGGTGCAAGGGCCACACAGGCCAAGCTGCGCCATGGCAAATGGTATAAATAAATAAATATATATATATATATATATAATGTATAAGAAGATATGTGAAAACATTTTTTGCAAACTTGAACCCTCAATAAATATTTATTCATTACACAAACAACGGAATGTTCATTGTAATTTTAAATCA